>NC_079429.1:7382190-7527190 GCF_026213295.1 Gadus chalcogrammus
ATGAGTGATAGTACAGTGATTGATGTAATGCATTCCATCTGTGGCTGTTTTGTTTTTGTTTCCTTTGTGGACTGTGTATGTTGTCCCGCCCTCTCGGACTCTCTGCTATAAATAATTACACGTACAAAACTATTGCCAAGTGTTGTGAAGGTTCTGGTATACGTACGGTCCTTCCACTGCTCCCCACTCTACCTGTCTGGGCTCTGCCTGCAACCTAAAGGAACAACTCTGCCCCTTTCTGGTCACGTTGGAACCTAAGAAACACCCAGAGCTGTAGGGATAGGACGGGCTAGAAGGAGACATTGTGGGGCAAGATTGAGATCTACTGCAGAAGGAGAGATCCGACCCAGACGGTCTGTACAGAGCTCTAGACTCCTTTCAGAGCAGCCATGTCAGATAAGAGGGTTGTCTCGCACTCTGGCTCCATCCAGGAGGCAGGGGGGTCCATTAGCCGGTTCCCCCTGATCTCAGTCCAGGGGGTCCCCCTCAGGAACCACATTGCCACTAACTGGGACAGTATCTCTGCCTTCGAGGCCCACCCCTCGGACCTGCTCATCGCCACCTACCCTAAAGCAGGTATTGCATCACAGACCACACTCAAGTCTTGTCAGGACACAGGGTTAAACTAAAGATTGCCATAAGCAACATGCCATTGAATCGAGCAAGGTTGAATAAAGGTTGATAAAATATACGACTTCAAATGTATCGCCAAAATAAAGAAGGAAGACACTCTGTACTCACTGCTGGTTTGGGGTTCAATAAAAACAAGTTGTAAACATTAGCCTTTGACTGAATAAAGGCTTCGCAGAAGGCATTTGTGAGAGGGCAAAAGACAAATCCAGGGACTTCTTCAATCTTTCCGCACCCAACATACGAACTATGAACTGACCACAGCTGAGTTACATGCAATAATATCTCAAGTATACGTGACCTGACTCTTTCTACATGCTGTCTGCTCATTCCCAGACCTAGAAATACAACATTAAGGTCTGTGTACTGATATGTAATACTGAGTAAACAATGTATTGCACAACAGTGTGAATAGATGTGCTGAATCACGACAGGATCAGGGGCGGAGGGAGAGAAAACGAAAATCCTGAAGTTAGTTTTGCTTTCTGTTTGACTCTGGCTATTGGAGGCGGTCACATGACCAGCTTCCACTCACATGACAGACAGACACAGTGGAGACTACATTATAATGCAACCTGTGAATCGTTTACAAAAGATATGTTGTTTATGAATATACACTGACTAGGCTCTAGCGATGTGCATAGAGCCCAGTATTTCCATTTGTATATGTATTTGTTGAGGCTGCAAAACTATTTGTGTTTGTGTTTGAATAAAAGTGGAAATAGAGTTTCCTTTAACAACCTGTATCTTGAGCCAAAGAAATGTAGCTGATTGGAACTCACTCCCTGACAATGTGATCATGAGTGATAGTATGAACTGTTTATGTCAAGACTGGACCGCTTCTTGCGTTTACAGCAGTGTAAGATACCGTGATTTTATCGATAACTTGTTATCTACAGTTGTGACCGGTAACAACAGTCATCGCGACTCCATATTCTGTATATATTGTATGAAGGTATCAAGGGATAAATAAAGAGAAATATTGGAGGAAAATATATACAGAATATTGTATGAATATATATTTATATACACATATATATTTATGTATAATTAAACACAATTAGGGTATTTCTATTATTGTGTGTAGGCACCACGTGGACCCAGGAGATCGTGGACCTGCTTCTCAACGAAGGAGACCAGGAGGTCTGCCGGCGCGCGCCCGTTGCCGTCAGGATGCCCTTCCTGGAGCATTTCTCTCCTCCTCATTGTCCCTCAGGTCTGTGCCTGTGTGTGTCTTCTCAGCTACCTGTCTGTCTCACTTACAGTCTGAGAGCTACCTCTCTGCCTACCTTTATGGCTGACAGTCTGTCTGTCTGTCTGTCTGTACAACTACATGTCTGTTCATGTGTGTCATTCTGTGTACTGACATCATGTAGAGAGCTGATGATGATGATGATGATGATGATGATGATGATGATGATGATGATGATGATGATAATGTGGTCTAGGTCTGGAACTCCTCAAGGGGATGCCCCCCCCAAGGGTCATTAAGACCCACCTTCCCTTCCAGCTGGTCCCTCAGGGCTTCTGGAAGAACAAATGCAAGGTAAGGTAAAGGGAGGTTTTTTGTCGCTGTGTGCTGTGGGGTGGTTGTGAATGCACCTTTTGGAGATGTTCCCTGTGGAGGGGAGATGTTCCTCACCCCCTCCTCACCTCTGGCTCCTCTGAACCCAGACCATCTACGTGGCTCGCAACGCCAAGGACAACCTGGTCAGCTACTTCCACTTCGACCGCATGAACCAGACCCAGCCGGAGCCCGGTCCCTGGGACTCCTACATCCCCAAGTTCATGGAGGGAAAATGTGAGAATCCACTCCTAAATTATTGGTCTGTTTCAACTGTCTAACCCCTACCAGCTCCTTAATCACTTGTCTCTGTACTATTTAGCCCCTATCTGATTCTTAATCACTTGTCTCTGTACTGTTTAGCCCCTATCTGCTTCTTGATCACCTGTCTCTGTACTGTCTCACCCCTTTTCTCTCCTTAATGACCGGTCTCTTTACTGTCTCACCCCTACCTGCTCCTTAATGACCGGTCTCTTTACTGTCTCACCCCTACCTGCTCCTTATTGACCGGTCTCTTTACTGTCTCACCCCTACCTGCTCCTTAATAACCTGTGGATGTGTTCACGGTCCACCCCCCAGTGGCGTGGGGGTCCTGGTACGACCATGTCAAAGGTTACTGGAAGGAACGAGAGAAAAACAACATCCTCTACCTCTTCTACGAAGACATGAAGGAGGTAGGTACCTTCTTCACCTCCACATCCTCTTCTCTTGCTCCTCTCCTCTCTCCTCCTGGTCTTCTCCCCCCCCCCCTCCTCCTGTTGAAGTGTGTGTTGTTGTGTTGTTTGTCAGAACCCGCGGCGTGAGGTGGAGCGCATCATGAGCTACCTAGGCAAGTCCCTCCCTGATGATGTCATCAGCCGCATCGTGGAGCTGACTTCCTTCAAGGCGATGAAGGAGAACCCCATGGTTAACTACACCTTCATCCCCATGCCCGTGTTCGACCAGTCCATCTCCCCCTTCATGAGGAAAGGTCTGTCGGATGATATATGATGTGTTATTAGCAGATGAGATGTGATATGATGATGAGGGTAGGGTATCTGCTGTGTTATCCTAAGTTGGTGGTCTCTCCTTCTCCCTGCCAGGCGAGGTCGGAGACTGGAACAACCACTTCACCCAGGAGCAGTCCAGGGTGTTTGATGAAGACTATGAAATACAGATGAAGGGCAGCAACATCCCTTTCAGGATCAACATCTGACCGGACCCCCTGCTAGTGTCACCATGACGACCCTCAGCCCATCATCTGTTTTTATATTAGATTTACTTTGCAACCAAACACTTTGATTTGAAGTCCTTTGGCCGGCTGATAGAGTGAGTTTGACAGTGAGTGAGTGAAAGTGATAGTTAATGAGTGATACAGTGAGTGAGTGACAGAGTGATAGTAAGTGAGTGACTGAAATTGTGAATGAATGGGAAATATAGTGAGTGATAAACTGAGTGACAGAGTGATAGAGTGAGTGAATGATAGGGCGAGTAAGTGACACAGTGAATGAGTGAGTAAAGAGTGACGATGGCAGATATACACAAAAACACAGGAGTCAAGGATATCCAACTTTAACAAAAAATCACTTTTATTACATACTTTTTTTCTGAGAATAAAATATTAAATATTTGAGTATTTAATGGGCTAAAATTGATTTCATCGATTTAATTTATTTTTATTGTTTTTATTTTTTCTTCTGATGGTCTTCCTCCGCCTCTCTTCATCAGCTTTCCTTCATCCTATTCTCTTCTTTCTTTTGAAGTTTTCTTCTACTTCGCGTTGGGGCCCACTAGGTACACAGTGATGCAAAGTTAGAACCAGGTTGAACTGATTGAAGCTCCACTCTTGAGTCACTTGACCACAGAGCCAAGCACTCCCGAACACAGAGAGCTACCATAGCTGCTAGCAGTAGCCTAGCTTCCGGTTAAGCCCATGGCATAGGTTTGCTAGTTATCCAGCTTCAGCTTTAGCTTCACATATGAAATATAATATTAACATTCATAAATATAATAATAATAATATTTTGTGTGTGTGTGTGTTCGTGTGTGTGCGTTCGTGTGTGTGAGTGTGTGTGTGTGTGTGTATATGTGTGTGTTTGGGACCACTTACGATCAATGTAGTTGCGGGCCACAAACTTGAGCACTTCATCAATGAGGATGACAGGGAAGGAGAGCTTGAGCACCATCAACCACTGTTCCATACTCAGAGGGGTCATCTTGAAGATCATCTGGAGAAGGGACACGCCATCAGACAACAGTTCTATCTGCCTCTCTCTCATTCTATCCATCTTCCTATCTTCACTATCTTTCAATCTTATTATCCAAACATATATCTATCTATCTATCTATCTATCTATCTATCTATCTATCTATCTATCTATCTATCTATCTATCTATCTATCTATCTATCTATCTATCTAGGATATGAGGATGGGAAGAGAAGAGAGGAGAGAAGAGGAGAGAAGGAGAGGAGAGGGGAGGGGAGAGGAGAGAAGAGGAGAGTACGAGAGCAGAGGAGAGAAGAGGAGAGAACGAGAGGAGAGGAGAGGAGAGAATGACAGGAGAGGAGATTGAAGGGGACGTGGTAGGAGGTCATGTGACTTACGGGCAGGGGGTCGACGTAGATGATCATGAAGTGGAGGGACATGGACAGGGACATGGCGGACAGCAGCCAGAAGTTGCTCCATGGGGGCATACGCAGCAGAGACTGGTTCTCAGACAAGCTGGTAGACACACAGACAAACAGAGAAACAGAGAAACAGAGAGAGAGAGACAGGTTAGAATTATTGTAAGTGTTTGTGTATATGTTTAAGTGGTTGTGTGTGTACCTGTGTTTATGTGAGTGCGTGTATTTGTGTGTGTGTGTGTGTGTGTGTGTGTGTGTGTGTGTGTGTGTGTGTGTGTGTGTGTGTGTGTGTGTGTGTGCGTGTTTGTGTGTGTGTGTGTGTGTGTGTGTGTGTGTGTGTGTGTGTGTGTGTGTGTGTGTGTGTGTGTGTGTGTGTGTGTGTGTGTGTGTGTGTGTGTGTGTATGCCTGTGTAGGTGTGTTTGTGTGTGTCTGTGTGTGTGGAGGTGTGGGTTTTTATGTGTTTGTGCATGTCTATGTGTGTGTGCGTGTGTGTGTGTTTGTGTGTACCTGTTGAGGGCGTTGGCCATCTCAATGGTGACAAGGACAGACAGGGCCATGGTCATGGGGTGAGAGGCCTCAAAGATGTGGCAGTTAATGCCCTCGAAGTCGGGGTTCTCGTCGTGGCACTGCATGAAGTGAGACTAGAAACACACACACACACACACACATATGGTTAGCACTTGCTGGGCAGAGAAACAGACGGTCAGACACACTAACAGAGACAAACACAAACACACACAGAGACACAGACCGACGGAGGGACAGGAGGTGGTGCCAGACAGACAGGAAATATAGACAGACGGACAGGACATACCGACAGATATACTGACAGGAAGTAATATTAGACAGACAGGAAGAACTGACAAATAGAAACACAGGTAGTGCTGGCAGACAGACTATTGGGGGATGGAAAGGCTGACAGACAGGAAATTATGAAAGACAGACAGGAAGTACTGACCAGCTGGTAGTAAGAGAGTCCGGGGCCGGTGACATCGTAGATGAACCACCAACCAGCAGCGCCAACGGTAGCGGCACCAACATATGCTACAGGGGGAAGCCCGCAAATCCTGATTACAACAGTGAAGTCGCACCACTGACTTTGGCTGCACTGACTTGCAACGACCCCCAGAGGGGGTGAAGACAGAAAGATTTTTTTAACATGGTTCAGAGGAAAGGAGGCTGAGAGAAGGTCATGAGTACCTATCATCACATGTCTGTTCTAACCAAACACAATTCCCGTGATTTTACTTCTGAGCAGTGTGTGTCAAGACAAGAAGAACAATAAATTCAAGTGTTTGGATTGGTTGAACCTGGTGCCCCTACTGGCTGGGCTGAGGACTGTGTGTGACCCTACTCACCGCCAATAGCCATATATCTGAAGAACAGCCATCCGGAGATCAGGGGCTCTTTGGGGGAACGGGGGGCTCTGTCCATGATGTCCAGGTCGGGGGGGTTGAAGCCCAGAGCGGTGGCGGGCAGACCGTCAGTCACCAGGTTGACCCACAGAAGCTGGACGGGGATCAGGGCCTCGGGGAGACCGAGGGCAGCTGTCAGGAAGATACTGTGGAGAGACAGAGAGCAGGGTTAGCCTGTAGCTAATATACTGGACTGACAGCGACCAGGGTTAGTCTGTAGCTAATATACTGGACTGACAGCGACCAGGGTTAGCCTGTAGCTAATATAATGGACCGACAGCGACCAGGGTTAGCCTATAGCTAATATACTGGAGAGACCAGGGTTACCCTGTAGCTAATATACTGACAGCGACCAGGGTTAGCCTGTAGCTAATATACTGGACTGACAGCGACCAGGGTTAGCCTGTAGCTAATATACTGGAGAGACCAGGGTTAGCCTGTAGCTAATATACTGGACTGACAGTGACCCGGGTTAGCATGTAGCTAATATACTGGAGAGACCAGGGTTAGCCTGTAGCTAATATACTGGACTGACAGCGACCAGGATTAGCCTGTAGCTATTATACTGTAGAGAGTCAGCGACCAGGGTTAGCCTGTAGCTAATTTACTAGAGACAGAGACAGGGGTTAGCCTGTAGCTAATATACTGGAGAGACCAGGGTTAGCCTGTAGCTAATATATTTGAGGGACAGAGACCAGGATTAGCCAGTAGCTAATATACTGGACAGACAGAGACCAGGGTTAACTTGGAGACATCGAGTGGAGGCTGGTGGGCTAGCGTGTAGAACAGCTAGTTTCCATAATGGCCACTCACCAGACGACCTCACCAACGTTGGAGGAGATGAGGTAGCGGATGAACTGCTTCATGTTGTTGTAGATAGCGCGGCCCTCCTCAACGGCGGCCACAATGGAGGAGAAGTTGTCGTCAGCGAGGACCATCTCAGAGGCAGACTTGGCAACGGCGGTGCCAGAGCCCATGGCGATACCGATCTCCGCCTTCTTCAGGGCGGGGGCATCGTTCACACCATCACCGGTCTGGAGGAGGAGGTGATGGAGGTGGTGTGGGAGGAAGAAGAGGACAACAGGGTTATCAACAGTGGACCACCTCACACAACCAACACTTGTTCCTCAGGTTCTGACACCCAACCGTGGAACGTTGGCCAAAGTTGCCCCCAACATCGCACCTCATCCTTCAGCGACTAGCAAGGGAGCAACTGAAGGTGGAAGATGTCATTTTTACGCATCGACTGATGGCAGGTGCTCACCATGGCGGTGATGTCATCGTGAGCCTGGAGGAACTCAACAATCTTGGACTTGTGGGAGGGCTCCACGCGGGCGAAGCAGCTGGCTCTGACCACGGCCTCGGCTTGCTCAGAGATGGGCAGGTCGTCAAACTCGCGGCCGGTGTAGGCCTTTCCGGTCACATCCTCATCCTCGGTGAAGATGCCAATACGACGGCAGATGGCGATGGCGGTTCCCTTGTTGTCGCCTGACGGGGAGGAGCGAGAGAGTCAGGGCACGGCGAAGAGCAGGTAGGCGCCAGATCTAAGTGGATCTTATTGGATCTAAGTTGCTCTTATTGGATCTAAGTGAATCTTATCGGATCTAAGTGGATCTAAGTGGCTCTTATTGGATCTAAGTGGAGGAGATCGGAGGTAACAGTGACTTACCGGTGATCATGATGACACGGATTCCAGCATCTCTGCACAGTTGGATGGAGCCACTGACCTCCTTGCGGGGGGGATCCAGCATGCCAACGCATCCGACGAAGGTCAGGTCACACTGGGCGGGGGGGAAGCGGACGGAAGAGCCTGAGTTAGAAGCTGGCTTCCACGCGTCCTCTTCTCATGGGTGTGCACGTGCATGTGTGTATGAATGTGTGTGTGTGCGTGGACGCCTCTCACCTCGTAATCGGCGAACTTGGTAGAGTCCTCCAGCTTCATCTCCTCGGGCTTCAAGGGGTTGTCGCATGTGGCCAGGGCCAGGCAACGCAGGGTATCGCGACCGGTTCCCCAGTCCTTGATCACGGCCAGGATCTTGTCCTTGATGGCGTCGGTCAGGGGCACGCGGGTTGTTCCGATTCTAACGTATGTGCATCTGTCAATCACACCCTCTGGAGCACCCTATTGGAGTGATGAAGAGACATGGAAACGCACTTAACCACCAGCGTTTTAACAAATAATCATGGGTTATTTTTCATGCTGTTGTTGTTGCTTTTGACTGTTAGAACACTGATGTCAAATGTCTTTTAACAAGATGCATTAGTGATTGAACTTTTCTATATTGTATTCTGAAAGCTCACCTTAACGAACATCTTGGCGCCACCGTCTCCCTTGCCGGGTGTGCAGTACACGGACATTGACTTCCGGTCACGGGAGAACTCCAGGGTGAATTTCTTTGTCATCAGCTGCTTGACCACCTGATCAAACCAAACGACACCAAATGCTGGTTAGCCAATTTGTGATTAAACTGACCAGATTTTAGTTACATTTCAATGTCATGCATTGAGTAAAACTACTTTTCTCAGACCGGAATTTCCCGTCTGGGAGTAATCTTGTTAAATCCTTTATCCTTTTGCCTTGATTCATAGACCAAATCGTTTTTACCAAGACCAGATGATTATGCCCCCCCGCCCCCTCTTAGCTCTGCTACTGACAGCACGGGCTCTGATATGGGTTACCTAGAGATTACTAGAAGAATGATTGTGACCCAGTTCAGGTGCAGAACATTACAAGACTAACATCTAACAGATTATAATCTGAAAAACTCTCCCTGTAGCAGATGAGGGGTAATGATGATAATGACAAAGTAGATGATGTTACGTACGGTGCAGCAGGCGTTGGCCCGCTCGATAAAGGACAGGTTCTTCACGTTGGAGTTGAACACGTTCATCTTCTCAACCAGGCAGCACAGGGCAGTCTCAGTGGCCTCACCGACCTTCTCAAAGATCTTCTTAGACTGGAGAACAGAGAGGAGAGCACAACCACATTAGAACACCACCTCCTTCTATCAGGTCAAAACTTCAAACACTGTCACAAATTGAACATATTTTTATATTGTGTCTAGTAGTCTGAGATGTTGGTGGTGTAGTGTTAGATATAGTTTGAGAATTGGTGGTGGTGTTGGTGGTGGTGTAGTCTGAGATGTAGTCTGGGATGTTGGTGTTGGTGTAGTCTGAGATGTTGGTGGTGGTGTAGTCTGAGATTAGGTCTGAGAGGTTTCGGGGGGAACTGGTTACCTCGTTGTAATCCAGAGAGGAGTCGTTGCAGAGAGCGCAGATGGTGGACAGCTCCACCAGGCCATCGTGGGCACTGCAGTTGGTTTTGGCGCCACCCTGGGAGCTGGAGGGGGGGGGGGGGATATAAGATCAATGACAGTACCTCACCGTGACATGTAAAAAACATCAATGTGACAAGAAGTCAAACATCACAGAAACGTATCCAACATCACCATGACAGCATTTCAATCACCACTATGACAACATCTGCAACATCACGGCGACGACAATTTCACTGGGGCCGTGGAACTTACACTTCGCCCTCGGGTGTGTACTTGGATCCAGAGATGTCGAAGGCATCAAGGTTGACGTTATCGCCCTCAACGCTCTTGATGATGAACATCTGTGAGTTGAAGAGCACATCAAGTTTTTAGTTCTCCAGAAACCAACAGATTTGAGCTCGTCTACCACCAGACTTTAGATGTGTGGTAATCCAAAGTCTCCACAGAACCCAAAAAGAGAACACTCTTATTTATCTCTCCAGAACCCAAAAGGGAATGTTCTAATTTCTCAAGAATTCAAAGCAGCTGCATGACCGAGACTAAGTACCCTTTATGACACCCACGGGGGGTTTCCTGGTCTCACCGTTACCGGCCGGTCTGAACAGCGGCACCCACCTTGGTCACACACATCTGGTTGGTGGTGAGGGTGCCGGTCTTGTCGGAGCAGATGACAGAGGTGCAGCCAAGAGTCTCCACGGAGGGCAGGGACCTGACGATGGCGTTCTTCTTGGCCATGCGGCGGGTTCCCAGAGCGAGGCAGGTGGTGATGACGGCGGGCAGACCTGGGGAGGAGAGCAACGAGAAGGGAGGTGATCAGACAGCTGGTCCTTCACAGGGTGGTGGGCGTTCTGGACACAGCGGAGGGCGGGGGGGGGGGCTCACCCTCGGGGATGGCGGCCACGGCCAGAGCCACAGCGATCTTGAAGTAGTAGACGGCACCGCGGATCCAGGAGCCTCCGTGGACGGGGTCGTTGAAGTGGCCGATGTTGATGGCCCACACGGCGATGCAAATGAGGGTGATGACCTTGGACAGCTGCTCGCCGAACTCGTCAAGCTTGGCCTGGAGGGGGGTCTTCTCCTGCTCGGTGGCGGCCATCTGGTCACGGATTTTACCGATCTCAGTGCTCACACCGGTGTACACGGCAATGCCGATAGCCTTGCCGGCGGCGATGTTGGTGCCCTGAGGAGGAACCGGGAGGAGGAGGGTGAGAGCGGCCCTGAGAGATGCCAGCAGTTTGAAGGTTCTTCCATCATTATGACCCGGGGAACAGAAGGACTCAGGAGTTCCCTCTCTTCTCCATCGTAACAATACTAGTTGGAACACATTCTATACACGTATGTCAATTGGAAGGGGATTTGCTCTTTTTAAGTAGGTCTCATTTTGCCCTCTGTGTAATACATTTTTTTATCCCTCTGGTTTCTTACTGGTGAATATAAACATACTTTAACCATTATGTATTGTTGTGGATGTGGGGAGCGTTGCTTACAGAGAAAAGCATGTTCTTCTTGTCCTGGTTGACAGCTCTCAGGTCGGGGACGGCCTCTGTGTGCTTGATCACACTGACGGACTCACCTGAGGGGAAACACAGGTAAACAACCAGAGGTAAACAACCACAGATAAACAACCACAGATAAACCAGAGTCTCTCTGTGACCCATTGAAGAGTGTGGTCTGAACGGACGGGTGGACAGGCAGGTTCTGATCTGGGTTTAGGGGACCTACCGGTGAGGATGGACTGGTCAACACGCAGGGTGGTGGACTTGATGCACACGAGCCTGATATCAGCGGGGACCTTGTCACCAACTGGAGGAGAGGGACGGCAAATTCAGAAATATTAAAACGCATTCATTCAGTAGCTCTGCAAAATTATTACATTTTCTGCTAAACTTTTCTTTTCTTTTTTCATTATATCACTATAAAACATTACAATGTATTTGAAATAGTTATTATTCCCAATCAGGAAGAAGTTATTCAGGGATATTTCTGAAGGGGTACTCTTATTTATTTATTTTACTTTAGAAACCACTAAAATAAATCTTTTGCTTTGAAAGTGAACCCCGGGATTCCAGAGCAGGGTGGCGCCCCTACTGACACGTGTGGCAGCCAATCAAGCGAGAGTGAAGGGGCGGTGCTAGCGGGGAACGAGGGACAACAGGTGGAAGTTGATAAATGGACACGAGTGGCTGAGAAGGGAGGGGCCGCTGGGGGTATTTATACTCAAGATATTGTTTTCCTTCACTCAGCAAGTGCTCTCGCCACCACTTCCTTTTATAGACTTCCTGTCCAAAGGACACAAACATCTTGACTTACAGAGCGTTTCACAACACTTTATTTGCAGCCAAAGTCTTAGCGGCTCGGTGACGGATGCGCTTCTCTCGGCTCTTTGAACCGTTGCGTGACCTTCACAGGCCGTCTGAAGGTCAGACTGGACAGCAACCGGACTGAAGCCTTTAACAGACATCTCATATGTTCCCTCTGTTCTCTATAAGATGCTGTTTGTTTCTAACTGATAAGGACGGGGATCACGATGAGTTTATCTAGAAGATCTTTATCTAGTGTATTCAGATATTATCTTGAGTTTATCTAGAAGATCTTTATGGTTCGACCCAACGGTTTGAGAAGATCAAATATTGCAGAGGAAACCCCATCATGGCACCCATTGCACTCCTACATGTCCTTGGCAGGGCTTCTGTGTTCCTTCTAAAGGTTTGATAATAAGGGGGGGGGGGTTCTCCTTGACCTTTAGAGGTTTTATGGTTAGGAGGTTTCATATTATGTGGCCTGTGAAGCCCTTTGAGACTGAAACTGCGATTATGGCCCCAACTAAAGTTTGAACATTTCAACTAAAGATATTATATTATTCTTTAGTGATGCGTGAGCTTCCCGGAGAACCTTGCGAGGACCTGGTGTTCTCAGGAGCAAGAGGAGCAGCAGGTCTTACCTGACACCTCAACGATGTCACCGGGGACGATCTCTCTGGCCTTGATCATCTGCACGCTCTTCCTGTCGGAGCGGTACACCTTGCCCATCTCGGGCTCATACTCCTTCAGGGCCTCAATAGCGTCCTCAGCATTACGTTCCTGCAGACACACACACACACACACACACACAGGGCTAAGCAACGGAGCGTAAAGCAGCAGAGATCCTGGCAGCCAGCGTTTGAGACTCTACATATGTTGTTGAGAGACATATGCAAACATAACATATGTTTAGTGAATGGGCTTCATTTCCTGAACACAGCAAATTGATCTGAACTAAGATTTCCTCTTTACTAAGATTTCCTCTTTACTACTCTACTACTGCGTGTAAACTGAGTGTACTCTGAGGAACTACTGGTGTGCGGACACGTGTTGGGATATTTCACATGTCTATCTGCCGCCTGTTGTTGTTGTTGATGATTTGAAAGCAACATCACATGTTAGTGACGTTTCATCGCTGGTGTTTTAGTGTGTTCATATGTCATGTGACAGTGATAGTCACGTGACCCACCTGCCACACGCCGACAATGGCGTTAGCGATGAGGATGAGGAGGATGACAAAGGGCTCCACGAAGGCGGTGACGGTCTCCTCGCCTTCCTCAAACCAGGCCAGCACCTGGAGGAAGATCGGCCCATTAGAACACAGGACAACAGTGATGGCCTGGGTGTGAGTGTGAGTGTGTGTGTCGACATGCTCTCTCTCTCTATAGGGGGTAAGGAAGGTCAGGATTGGGGGGGGTTAGAACATGACGGAGGTGTTCTGAGGTCCACGAGTTATTGCTGTTGCTGTCAGAAGACCCCACATTAAAAACATGATACTGCCTCCATAAACTACCGACTGATTGCGTAAGCCCCCTAAATATTAGCCACAAGCCTCCGCAAGACTCCTTCCACCCCTCCTGTCCTGACCCCTGACCTTTCTGCGAGGATTGGGTTTCCATCTCCTGCAAGAGGCCTTTCTTAAAATAGTATGTCACCCCCTTAAAGCCCCCCGCAACCCTCCACCTCCACCCCCCCCCCCCACCACCCTACACCCCCCACCTCAAATCCTATAGCCCACCACCAGCTCCACCCTACACCCCCACCATCCACCTCCGCCCTGGATCCCCCCACCACCCTATAGCCCCCCACCTCCACCCTGCAGCCCCCCCACCCCCCCCCCCCCCCCTCTACCCTACTGCCCACCGACTCCACCCTGCAGTCCCCCACAAAGCCCCTGACCCCCTGCCTGGGCGTTCTCCTTCTAAGGCCAAGCTTACAGCTGCCATTTCAGGCCGTGCTGAAATTAATACACCTCTTACCCACACCCACCCCCACCTTACCACGCTTCTAAACACCATGGGTATGTGAGAGTGTGTGTGTGAGTGTGAGTGTGAGTGTGTGTGTGTGTGTGTGTGTGTGTGTGTGTGTGTGTGTGTGTGTGTGTGTGTGTGTGTGAGGATTCTAAGATGTTGTTTGACAGCTTGACATGACAGCAAGGACAGGCGTGTGTGTGTTTGTGTGTGTGTGTGTGTGGGGGGGGGGGGGGGGGGGGGGTGGTGCTTGACAGCAGATATCCTGCAGAGACTGTTTGAACAAACTGCCTTCATCGTGCTGAGTGTCTAAAAGAGAGGGTTGAGTCTTGAGTGTTCAGGTCGGTGATCAGAGAAGGGGCACGGGAGGAACCTGTACTCACGAATGAAATGCAGGCAGCCAGCAGCAGGATCCTGACCAGGAGGTCCTCAAACTGCTCATAGATGAGCTCCCAGACGCTCTTACCTTAAGGAGGAGGAGGGGTTACCGTGGTTACAATACAGGTCACCATGGGGATAGCAGAGTATAAGATACAGAGAGAGGTCTAAGTGTGTGTGTGTGCATCGGACAGGATAGATTAGAATCTGTTCATCAAGTGGTATGAAAGGTCTGTCTCTGTCTGACAATCTGAGCATGTCTGTGGGTATGCCTCCTTGTCTATGTAGTTTTCTGTGTATCTGTGTATATTTTCCAAGTGATGACAATTAAGACTTACCCTCCTCAGCGGGAAGCTCTGTTGTCCGATGAAGAAAGAGAGAGAGCGGGAGCGAGAGAGAGAGAAAGAAACAAGTTAGCATATGTTGTATATATTTATATATATATATACACAAAGATAAAGTCATTGTAAATTCCTAACCACACATTAGCACCTCTAAGTACAATCAGTTTCTCAATGGTTCCTGATGTGTGTTGAAAAGGGTACAATTGTCTGATGAATCGTTGAGTGATTTTAAACTCATTCCGTGTGTTTACATGGAACTGAAACAGAATGTAGCTGCACAATGAGCATAGACATGCCAACGCTTAAGCATGAAAGACCCTGGGCTACCTCAAGGATCCATCTGACATGAAGAGGAAATCAGCTGCCCTTCTGCATTAAGACCATGCATGTTGTGATGGAAGACACTATTCTACCACAGTGAAGGGACTCCATTGTAATAGCGAACACCCTGTGACCACAGTGATGTTACCACATTGTGATAGTGCACACCATGCTACCAAAGCAGTGTAGTTACCGCTAAATGTTTCATGTCATTGCGTCACAAGGCCTTTCGCGTAGCTCAGAGCGGGATAGCCAGCTATCGATCCACTGCGGCACCCCACATCGCCAGCATGTCGGCCATCTAAGGAGCTCTGATGTGATTGGCTGCCCTAAAACGATCCTGCTCCCCACTAGGCCCGCCTCCCTCCCTCCCTCCCTCCCTCCCTCCCTCTTCACCCGTGAAGCTTCTTGAGCCATCAGCTGTTCCGCTCTCTGCTCGTCTTCTCTGTTCGTCCTTAAATAGATTCTCAAAGCTGCTGGAGGTATCTGCACCCAGACCAGCTGCTGGACGCGCTGCTAAAAACGCCTCTCTCCTGCTAGCTCTCCGCGCACCTCCTGCAGCTCCTCCCGCTACCAACACCAGTTGCTAGCTCCTCCAGCACCTCCTGCTCCTGCTCCTCCTCCTGTTCCCGAGAACCTCCTACCCTCCCACCCAACCCCGATTCCTGCCGGCTTGTCATGCCCCTCCTGCTCGCTCCTCTTGTACTTCCTGCCTCTGACACCTCCTGCCCCCTAGCGCCTCCTCTTCCTAGAGGAGTTAGCCCTGATGAAACCACCGCAGCGTGAGCTTCAACTGTGTTGAATGTCCCGCTGCACCACGACAACCAACAACTCCAGGCCTATCCGTTTCTTTCTCTTGTTCCTTGTCCACCAACACCTCCACCTATCTCCTCTCCTCGTGCACACCCACCCCCCTCTCCCCCTTCCTCCACCCCAACCCCCCCCCCCCCCCCCTCCCCCCAAACACCATGCTTAGCCGCCTCACCGTTGTGGCCAAACTTGGCCAAGTTCTTCTTGAACTGGTCTGGGGTCAGGCCGGTAACCTCATTCGAACTGAAGAAGGTGAGGCACTCGGCCGGGGTCTTGGCGTGTGCGTTCTCCATGGTGGATAGACGAGAAAGCTGTTGTCTATCCTTGCTCCTCTGCTGCTCTGGTCTCTTTGCTGTGC
This sequence comes from Gadus chalcogrammus, assembly GCF_026213295.1. NCBI lineage: Eukaryota > Metazoa > Chordata > Actinopteri > Gadiformes > Gadidae > Gadus > Gadus chalcogrammus. The sequence goes on from NC_079429.1 coordinate 7,398,165, forward strand.
CCTTGGTCCTCCACCCTTTCCTTTATAGCGTGGCACCCTCCACTGTGCTGGACGAATAGAAAGAGCGATTTGGTTGATGCCAGCTGCAGGTTATATACCCCTTAAGTACTACTAGGGGTTGGTGTCACTGGGGGAGGACCGCCTGGAGGGTCCGCCCACCCCCCACCCCCCCCCCCCACCACCGGCAACATACCAGCATGGGAGACATAGGGGGGTGGTGGGCTGGGGGGGGGGGGCACTAGGGCAGAAACTGAGAACATGGGCCTGCGTTGGGACAGGGGGTGAGGGGCAGGGAGGGGGGTGAGGTGGGGAGGGGGTTTGGGGGTCAGGGGGGGGGGGGGGGGGGGGTTGGGGGAGGTCAGGGTCTGGGGGGGGAAGAGGAGAAGGAGGGGGCGGGGGCGACGGCGTGGATGAAAATTAGATCTGTTTTTGGAACATGCATGGTCAGTGGAATAAGGAGAAGGTGAGGGGGGGGATAGAGAGAGAGCAAGGGAGAGGGAGGGAGAGGGAGGGAGAGGGAGGGAGAGGGAGGGGGGGAGAGAGAGAGAGAGAGAGAGAGAGAGAGAGAGAGAGAGAGAGAGAGAGAGAGAGAAAGAGACAGAAGTTTGAGGGAGAGGAGGGGGTGGAGTGGCCACTCCTGAGGAAGTGTGCGAGATGGTCAGAGAGAGAATAGGAGCCAGGCTGTTCTACATGATCAGATGGCCTGAGCCAGAGAGTCAGTGTGTGCAGTCCTGCAGGTCACCTTGCCCCTTAACACCAGGAGACCCACGTCCTAACTCACAGGAAGTGGGATCCCAAAGCTATTAGAAACGCTACTTAGTGCTGATAGGAGAGGAGACAGGGCGATGGTAAGGACTGGAGGAGAAGGGGTTGGGACTGGTCTGAGAGGAGGAGGAGGAGAGGAGGAGGAGGGGAGGAGGAGGGGAGGTTAGGACTGGTGTGAGAGGAGGAGGAGAGGAGGAGAATGAAAGGTTGGAGAGGCGGTAAGTGATGGTGCGATGCGAGGGGGAATGGAGCGAACAGGAGGAGAGGAGAGGAATGAGAGTCAGGCCATTAAGAACTTGTCACCCTGTAGCTACTTAGAGAGAGAGAGAGAGAGAGAGAGAGAGAGAGAGAGAGAGAGACAGAGAGAGAGAGCGAGAGAGCGAGAGCGAGAGCGAGGGGGGAATCACACTGTATTTCCTTTGTTGATGAGGCAGTGGTGGAGGCAGAGAGCCATCTCATCTGACACCAACTTGTACTTCAGAATAGAGCCGGTTAACAAGTGGCTTATCTTGTGTTCTGCTCATTTGATGATGTCAATATCACACCTTTCTCGTTTGATTGCCAACTCCTGTCCTGCACGTGTAGGTAGGCAGCAGAGCGTTTCCACGACAACACCATCCCATCCCCATCCCAAGCACACATGGGACGTGCTGCTGTGTTCACCTTGTGATGAGAAACACAAGATACACTGGACATTATGTTTTAGTTCTATTTATATCTACAGATTTACATACCGTATTGTAGTGTCAATAATAATATTCTGCTTTTTTCAACACTATTGAACCCATTATTTACCTAAACAGTTGTGCTTGTTTTTCAGTATGTCAATAATGGCTCCATTGCAATTTGAACTGTCCCTAGAAGGAGGGATCCCTCTTACTGCATTCCTCCTTCATTAAAATGTTTTCCTTACTCTTTGGGGGGCTATGACGGCCTTTGAAGCCCTTTTAGAATGGTACTGTTACTGTTAACGGATACGCAAATAACAATCCACTAAACTTGAATGTGAAATTATGGAACATATTATTTGTGTCTGAAAAATTTAAGGTTGCTAGTTTGATCCCATCTCTTATGTTGAGTTGTCCCTGAGCAAGACACATAACCCTAACTGCTTCCGGCTAGCTGCCGGTTGCCATGCATGGTTGTCTATGAATTTTGGTATACAGTAAATGGGTGAATGTCATCTAATAATTGTTAAGCATACTGAGTGGCCACAGATGAGGTGACTACCACCAAACTACCGGGACACATACAAGCTAGTGGCCGGTATAATCTGATGTATTAGCACTCGTTGAGGAGTCTATATGTTCAGGGTCGCCCTTTCAACAACCTTTGCTCGTGGGGATCACGGTGGGGTGCCGTTATCCCCCAAGCCGATGATTTGCTGTTTGTTTGCTGAACACTAAAAGAAGCATCCAGAAGCTGTCACTAATCAATAAAGTGACAGGTGTCCACCATCTAAACCCCAAACATCACACACACACACACACACACACACACACACACACACACACACACACACACACACACACACACACACACACACACACACACACACACACACACACACACACACACACACATTGAGGTGGTCACACACAAAGTGTGGATTTACTCCACACTTATTGAGTCGGTGAACCATATTGAACAGGAAAGGATACAATTGCAGACAGATTTCGGTTGCATGGGTTCTTAGAACCGATTGGACCAATTAAGAATGAATCTACATTAATTTGAACACACACACACGGGCACTCTAAACACAAACACACACCGACCAGGACTAAAAAAGGAGCATAGTTTGGAACCAAGTGCCTGCATGTACTGCCTGTGACCTCTGACCACGAGGCGCGTATAGCAGGAATAGTGGCCGGGGGGCGTGGCCTACTGCAGAGCACATTCCCTGTTACATTGAGACTATATTATATATGTTCACACACACACACACACACACACACACATTACTACACACAATGCCTCAAGAACACATCTCGAATGCATAAATGATGGTTGAATAATATAATAATAGAATTGGTTTAATGCAATAGCAATATTTTATATGCATAGGCAATACAATTTAAGTCAAATAACAACTGTTCTGATTCAAAGTCCTTGCATCAAACCCATTGTAATCATATCTTATTCAAATCTTGACCATACCTCAACCAAATCTTAACCAAATGCAGCCCAATGTTGGCCTTACCCTCGCCGGCCCTACACACTCATAGCATGAACTATCAAAGGTTGTCAACCCCTGGCAGGATAATGATATATTTTATACATCTCCTACTGTACTCCACCCTGCCCCCCCCCCCCCCCCCCCCCTCCAGAACCTCTCCCTCAGGTCCTCAGCTGTTCTACTGCCGTCCTGACCTCTGGGATTTGAGGAAAAGGGGGGGAGAAGTCCCCCTCCAGGGAGAGCAGTGACATTTAACTCAATATCCCAGAAGGATTGGGTTTCTAACACACACACACACACACACACACGCACACGCAACCACACAGTATAGACTCACTCCCACTACAACCCCCCCCCCCACACACACACACACACACCAACCACATACACACATAGCATATTCGTATACACACGCACACACACACGCACATACTTGTGCTGGGTGTAAGGATATCCTGGGACTCCCTGTTCATTATTCACTCATCTCACCGCTCACAGCTAAGCTACCACTCACACACACACACACACACACACACACTCCAACATGTGCACCCTGTCACTCACACCAACACACTCCCACACACGCACCCTGTCACACAGACGCACTCACACACACCTTCAATCGTGTCCAGAGTTCCGTGGTGGTGATAATCGCTGTAACCATACAGCTGCACATAAACCTTACGCAATAAGGAGATACTGCTGAGCAGACAGAGAGAGAAACCCGGGAGAGACAGAGCGAGAGAGAGAGAGAGAGAGAGAGAGAGAGAGAGAGAAACACAGAGGAAGGGAGAGAGACTCAGGGAGTGACAGAGACACACACATGGAGGGAGAGACACAGGGAATGAGAGAGAGAGACACAGAGTGAGGCAGGAGGGAGACACAATTACAACATTAATGTTACGATTGGATTTTTGACAATGTACATTTCTATCTTACGTGTGTATCTTATTTACCCTCTGTTCTACTTTGTGCTTCGGCAATGTGCATTTAATGTATATTTCCCATGTCAATCATACATTTGAATTTAGAGAGCGAGAGAAAGAGAGGGTCAAGTGAGAGAGCGAGATAGAGAGAGAACGAGTGAGATAGCCCGATTGTTGCGTGTGCAGTAAATGTATATTGACATTTACTGCACACTTCGGCAATGAATACTTTGAATTTAAAAGAGGGATTAAGAGAGAGGGCAGGGACACAGAGAGAGTGTGTGTGTGTGTGTGTGTGTGTGTGTGTGTGTGTGTGTGTGTGTGTGTGTGTGTGTGTGTGTGTGTGTGTGTGTGTGTGTGTGTGTGTGTGTGTGTGTGTGTGCATGTAGACTTCTTTAAAACAGTCACTGTTCCAGATTCTTAGAACCAGGCTCCCCTTTACCAGGGGTACGTTGCCCTGCAAGGTTGATCCTGAGGGCACAAATTCCTCCTCAAGGGCAGGCAGGCCCTCTGTTCATAGCCGCCAACATTCCAGCACCTCTAACCTGGCTAACGGAAACATTAGCCGCATGCTAACAATTGCCCATCCCACTCCATTCTGACCACTTGTGTTGGGTTAGCCGGGATGCTATTCCTAGTGCCGTATGCAGCATCCTGGGCTACAGCTCACTGTTCCTATGAGCAGAAGGTACAAGAGCTAGCAGAAGAAACAACTCAGCATATGAGGTCCCAATGAGTCCAGGAGCCAGATCAGATCAGGTCGGAAAAGCTAATGATACATTAACTACCAGAAGGAAGACCTAACGGTTGCTATTAGTTGAAGGCCTGTTAACTTGCAGAGAGAACAGCTGAGAACATGATGCCCCAAGGAGTCCGTCAGTTCAGACGAGATCAGGTGACAGGATGCTGGACAGGCCAGACCACGGCAGAGTCCAGGACCCAGAGCCTGGCTCCAGCTAAAGGCCTGGTCGCACACAATGTTTCAATATGTGATCCGATCTTGCCAGGGCACATTAGTTGTAGAGGCTCCCAGATCCAATCTAGGTCACAGAGTGATCCAACGTGCCAGGTTGCATACAAAGATGGTCGGTCTCACATTCTTAACAAGACCGATATTACCTTATGTTACATTGGGTGCACTTCTGATTGCTGGCTCTACTTGCCATTATGATCAGATCTACATCTTACTGGGTGTATGCTGGTACTTATGTTTTAGGAGTATCCTATGTCGTTCTTATAGTTGTAGAATACTTGTTGATTTTTCCTGCATCTATCCAGTCTGTTCTTGAAACAATTGACACTTGTGTTCACCACTTCTGATGGTAGGTTGTTCCATATTTTGGTCACTCATAGGCTGAATACGTTTTTCCTTCAATATGTGTGGACACTAACTATCCAATTAGATCATATCTCTGGATTAACTATGGATATTAGCATTAAAATATGAATAAATAAACCAAAATGGCACACATTGGTGTAATATATGAGGAGGGCATTCCTTTCGTGAAGTTTTCATATTAAAAAATGCATTATAGCGTAACACAATCGGCTACTCAACAGTCAATCAATATTTAATACAAAACTAGTTTTATATCGGCCAGATCAGCTTTCTTGCATTGGCGTGAAAAATAAATTTCAACAAAAATAAAAACAGACCTCTTGTTTTTCAATCTACAGAATTGTACAATTTAGCAGGAACAAGAAGTTCCGACCACATATCAGCGTCAGATGTAGACACCATGTCCTTGAGATCAGATAGCAAAAGTCAGATTGAAAAGCATCAAGTGTAACCGAGCCCTAATTGGACCAGCTACCCAAAGTCCCTAGCGTTGGGGGGGGTATGGGTCGTGGTGTCGGCCGTGTCATGGTGTTACGCAAGGTTAGAGCAAATTGTTCACACCATTCCTTGCGCCAAGTGACCTCCATCTTTGATTACCGAACTGAAAGGCTAAGTCTCCAAAACCGACAGGCGACGAGACTTTGCCCAAAATACATTGACTTATCACTATGGTGACCATAGACAACCATGGACAGTTTATCCTTACAACTGCAAACCCCCACAGCCCATGTCACGTGTCGGCCTGTTGAGATACAGAGGGAACTGAGGAAGATGATGGAAAACAGGTCAAACAGCTGAAGTATTTTTTGCTTTGTACCACCTAACGTCAGGTGGAGAGCTCAAACCAAACGAAAAAATATGAGTGAGGGGGGCCCGGGCAATGGTTATGTAACAGCACAGCTAAACGTTTGACTCCGGTGGGGCCCAAGCCAAATAGCGATGTGCTAGCTAAAGAAGCACATGGAGCCAAGAACCTAGCGTGACGTAGCATGATGCTGAAAGAGTCCTACCTGAATGAGCCAGGACGCTAGATAGTTAGCTAGTTTTTTCTAAATCCAATATATTCCGGTACAGAAAACCAGGTTTGCTGTAAGTTGCTAAAAAAAACCACTTTAATTATGTTAGTGAATGTAGGACCATTGATGGCTTTAACCATTTTTAAGAAAAACCACAGCAACCAGAGGTACAAGCGCTGTTTCAAATTCCTTTGTAATTTTTCAGATATGTCAAAAGTGACTTAGGTGAATTCAGATCCATGTCTTTGTGGAGCAGGTAGAGGTCAGGGCATCTTGGTCAAAGATACTTAAAGGTAGACTGGCCACGTTGGGATAGACCAAGTATAAATGTAGGATTGACGCTCACTAACCTGGCCTCAATTCACGCACAATTTTTCCGGAGTAGTTAGAGGAACCTTCCTTTATTTTATAAAAAAATTGATTTGAGTTTGAGACTGTTGACTCGCACACGGGGGGGATCAACACCTGACGCAAACGCACCTATGTTCCCCAACGAGACACTGCAACTGTGAACTGTCCAATCAGGACACAGAACGACAGTAGGCGCTCCCCGAAATAAACAAACCAGGGCGTTTAAAATACCAGGCTGCCTCTAAATATCAGGTTACCCTTTAAAATTATTTGAATGTAATAGACATCTTCCCGTGTTCCACGTTCAACGCTGAATGATGGACTCAACCGGAGGTGAACACTTCATTAAATAAAGTAGGCCGAAATGGTAAATTACTCGACGGGGGACCACTCCTGTCTAGAAACAGATATGACAAAGGGGATGGGGGAACAAATGTAAATGTAAAAACTATTATACTTCTAACGACCACCTAACGAGCGGGAACGTATTGGCGGATACAGCAGATCATATTCACAATCACCCAAAGCTATTCTCACTACTAACGCGCACATAATTTCACAGAGGCCCAAAACTAACGAAGCGCAACGGTGGAAGAAGAAATAAATTGTAGCCTACGATGGATTTTTTTTTTTATGTAGAAGACAGCTGAAATTAGTTTTTCAGAGTAGATTATCGCATCTAAACTTAACGCATTCAGCCGTCTCCGTGTCCTTATCTGGGCGTGTTAAAGAGACGAGCCGTAATGGACAGAATGTCTTGAAGCCGAAGTGTTGACGACAGGAAGACTGATGGAGGAACAGAGGTCGGGGGTGTATTTCTTTGACAAATATAGCCCAGGTTTGAATACGATCCAAACGTCTTAAATACCACGCACACGCACGCACACACGCATACATAAAAACACCCCCCACACACGTGTTACGTGTCGATATGGGGGGGGATCGATTCAGGTTGAACACGGTCACAAAAGCGTAGGGGGGTCCCTTTATTTAGAGGCGGTGCTCCGTCACATCGTCAGGTAACACTGAGGCGGTTTCATTTCGCTTGACCAGTCTCTGTCCGTGGTGCCGGTTTGTGCCCGAACAACTTGAGACGACAATTCTGGTTGAGTTCACTCAAACGCCAGGTGGCAACGACGATCATCTCCTACCATACGCCCCACAGGAGCTATAATGTCTCGCTGCGGCTTGTAGGACATGGACATCCAACGTCCAAGTGCTGTCCCCTGATTCCACTTGCCACCCCCACTGACGTCACTGGCTAATGACTGAAACAACCCAATTGTGATTGCAAAAACATGCGTTTGTGAAATGTGTTTTTGATGGGTCCAATCCTTAAGCCAGGGGCGTTTCTAGGTTTCATAAACATCCGGCGCTTAGCCCAGACGGAAAATGAAAATGCCAAAATGATTTCTATGCTTTATTTTGCATGAACATTTTTTCATAATGCTTCACCTAAATAAACCAAATGCGCAGTTTATTATATAGCTTAAAATAGAAACCTGACTGCTGTGCTGCTTATCCCCAAATGTCTAAAGTTCCATTAAAGTTCTTTCAGAGTAAAATTAATACAAGTGAGACAGACTTTAGACACACACATCTGACTGGGGATAGGATAGGTTAATTCACTTGAGGTGGTAAAAAGGTTATGTTTTTAAACTGTTTATTCTCTTGCCATAAGGACTATCTAGACTAGTAGGCCTACGTATAAATTATACATATTTTTACTTTTATTTATTTTTTTAACCCAAAAATTATATTTGGGGCTAATTAAACACAGGGTCTGTGATTAGGATGTCTGGTTTCAGGGTCTGCGTTCAGGGCCTAATCGACCAGGTAAACACGCGTCCTGCCGTCCTCAGAGCTCCAAGAAACAAGTTCCAGGTGGTAAATATTTAGCTCAGACGTCGTTCACTCAATACAGTCATGATCCAAAATCTGACCGCAGCTGACCTCAGATCTGGTGAACTGGGCTTTTATTTCACTACATATGTTTCGACCAATCCTGTTGCTGGAGGCAGAGTTATTTGCAGACAAACTAGACTAGCCCATGAACATTTTAAAATGTAAATACACAGACATTCCTGTATAATTAAGGTGTATGACAGCTCCCTCTGCTGGACAACAGTCTCACACCAAACTACATTTTCCGTTTGAACCAACGTAGCTATAGTACATTTGTGTGAGACGGGTTGGTGGATTGAACGTGTTGTAGTAGCAGAGAATGGCCTGCGGGGCAGTATGTACATTGTTAAATACATGAATAGGCTTGAATTTAGTAGTAATATGGAGGTTTCATATTTTTACAAAATGGATTATGTGAACATTGCTGAATGACAATCATGTATATTAAATGAATTGCAGGAGTGTAGCTTGACCTTAACCAAGTTAAAGGACAATTAAATGAACCGCATCAAACATGTAGAAGTCAATGTGGGATTTTAATATATAAACAAAAACACTTGACAGAAGTTCAATACAATTTTGTAAATCATTTTCCCAAATTTAATCTTTTCAAAATGTCACCACCATTCCGAAAGCAAGTGAAGAGGTTTGTGTAAAAGCAGTCCTCCCTGACCAGCTCTGTCCCTGACTCTAAACCCTGACTCTCAACCCTAACGCTAAACCCTCTGAGGGCATGAAGACGCGCCTTCAGTGTAAAGGTTTGAACCACAGAGAAGGAAGAAAAGAGGAAGCAGTAGAGAGTTGTGAAGTAGTGAGGTTAGTGACAGACGTGAGGGAAAGGCGTGTGGAAGCACACGTTACATGTGGGGTCAAGAGGATCACTCCCACTGGAGGTCATCGATCCATCAGCCTCAGACTGCCGAGCTCAGCAGGTCTTCTGGAGGACGAGGCTCAGATTAACTGAGAAGACGGGACCAGCAGGATGTCAGGATCAGGGCGGGTTTAGCTGAGGTGCGTCTACCCCCCCGACCAAACAGGATCAGGTTCAGCTCAGGTGTGTCTGCCCAGACCAAACAAGGACATTGATTAGGTTCAATATTCAAAAGATGCCACATTATCTGAACCAAAGATAAGTCATTAAGGAGCAGGCAGGCTTTAGGGCGCCTTGCTCAAGGACGCATCACTGTATTCTGAGGACTTGAACCCAGCACCATTGGTTTTCAGAGTTGAACCCCCAACCTAGTCCACTATGTCCAGATCCTCGATGGTAGAGTCCTGGTGGTCCTCAGGATTTGCCTTCCAGATGTACGGCTTCTCCATCAGTCCTCCAGATTCCTGGTCTGCTTACAAACGTAATTTGTCTCTGATGTAAGGTAACAAACACAGTAGTAGTTGGGCTCTAATGTAAGGTAACAAACACAGTAGTAGTTGGGCTCTAATGTAAGGTAACAAACACAGTAGTAGTTGGGCTATAATGTAAGGTAACAAACACAGTAGTAGTTGGGCTCTAATGTAAGGTCACAAACACAGGAGTAGTAGTATGCCGTAACTTGTACTGGACAAACTAATCCTGCGTTACAACAAGTCCACTCTGTTTATTTTAGGCAAACTTACGAGGATTCTGGTTGGTGGAGTGATGTCATCCTCCAGAGTCTTGGCTCCTCCATCAGCTCTCCTCCATCAGAGTCCTGGTCTGGAACAAACAGCGCGAATCTGGCCCTAAAGTCTGGTAACAAACATGTAGTTTATCTTATTTTTAAGCCCTTTATTTCCAGTTTGTTTGGTTAATACAAACTTACAATCCTTGTTGGTAGAGTGATGGTCATCCTCCAGATTCACGGCTCCCCTACCAGCTCGCCTCCGCTCCAGAAACACGTTCTAGTAAGAAAACACAGCGGTAGTTGGTTAACGCAAGTCAAAGTAACAGCTGTATTTTGCCCTTTAAGTCAACCATGTAAGTAAATACAAACTTACGAGGAATCCTTTTTGGTCGATTCCTAGTCGTCCTCCAGCATCTCAGCTCCTCCATTAGCTCTCCGCCGACAGAGTCCTGGTTTGGAACAAACAGCGGAAGTCTTGCTTCAAAATGTGGTAAAACAGATGTAGTTGTCTGGTATATATGGTACAAACGCTGGTAGTTTGTGGAAGCAGTATTCTACGAGAAGTGGCAGTGAGTGTGATGATCACTTCAGAGTCAAGCTCCATCTATCCCACGACAGACTTCCTTCACCAGGCAGGTCCTTCACCAGGCAGGTCCTTCACCAGGCAGGTCCTTCACCAGGCAGGGCCTTCACCAGGCAGGGCCTTCACCAGGCAGGGCCTTCACCAGGCAGGGCCTCCACCAGGCAGGGCCTCCACCAGGCAGGGCCTCCACCAGGCAGGGCCTCCACCAGGCAGGGCCTTCAGCACGACTCCTTTAGCTCCTTCAGCACGGCTCCTCCATCAGCTCCTTCAGCCATGGATTCCTGGTCTGGTTACAAACACAGTTGGTCTCAGTAAATCACCTGGGGACGCAACAGACCCCACCACCTGCATCTGCATTGTGTAAAAGCAGTCCTCCCTGACCAGCTCTGTCCCTGACCCTAAACCCTGACTCTCAACCCTAACGCTGAACCCTCTGAGGGCAGGAAGACGCGCCTTCCGTGTAAAGGTTCGAACCACAGAAAAGGAAGAAGAAGAGGAAGCAGTAGTGAAGTAGTGAGGTTAGTGACAGATGTGAGGGAAAGGCGTGTGGAAGCACACGGTTACATGTGGGGGCAAGAAGATCACTCCCACTGGAGGTCATTGATCCATCAGCCTCAGACTGCTGAGCTCAGCAGGTCTTCTGGTGGACGAGGCTCAGATGAACTGAGGAGACGGGACCAGCAGGATGTCAGGATCAGGGCGGGTTCAGCTCAGGTGTGTCTGCCCCTGACCAAACAGGATCAGGTGAGGTTCAGCTCAAGTGCGTCTGCCCGGACCAAACAAGGACATGATTAGGTTCAATATTCAAAAGATGCAACATTATCTTAACCAAAGAGACGTCATTAAGGACCAGGCAGGCTTTGGTGCGCCTTGCTCAAGGACGCATCACTGTATTCTGAGGACTTGAACCCGGCACCATTGGTTTGAGAGTTGAACCCCCAGCCCCCCTACCTGGTCCACTATGACCAGATAATGCAAACTTACAAGGAATCCTTGATGGTAGCGTCCTGGTTGTCCTCAGGATTTGCCTTCCAGATGTACGGCTTCTCCATCAGTCCTCCAGATTCCTGGTCAGGTTACAAACATAATTTGTCTCTAATGTAAGAAAACAATCACAGTAGTAAATTGTCTCTAATGTAAGGTAACAAACACAGTAGTAGTTTGTCTCTAATATCAGGTAACAAACACAGTAGTAGTTGGGCTCTAATGTAAGGTCAAACACAGTAGTAGTTTGTCTCTAATATCAGGTAACAAACACAGGAGTAGTTGGGCTCTAATGTAAGGTCAAACACATGAGTAGTTGGGCTCTTATGGCGCGTAACAAAGTAGCAGCTGTAGTTTGTCTGGTAACCAACCACAGTAGTATGCCGTAACTTGTACTGGACAAACTAATCCTGCGTTACATCAAGTCCACTGTTTATTTTATGCAAACCTACGAGGATCCTGGTTGGTAGAGTGATGTTGTCCTCCAGAGTCTTGGCTCCTCCATCAGCTCTCCTCAGCCAGAGTCCTGGTCTGGAACAAACAGCGCGAGTCTGGCCCTAACGTCTGGTAACAAACATGTAGTTTGTCTTATTTTTAAGCCCTTTATTTCCACTTTGTTGTTTGGTTAATACAAACTTACAATCCTTGTTGGTAGAGTGATGTCATCCTCCAGATTCACGGCTCCCCTACCAGCTCGCCTCCGCTCCAGAAACACGTTCTAGTAAGAAAACACAGCGGCATTAGGTTAACGCATGTCAAAGTAACAGCTGTATTTTGCCCTTTAAGTCAACCATGTAAGTAAATACAAACTTACGAGGAATCCTTGTTGGTCGATTCCTAGTCGTCCTCCAGCATCTCAGCTCCTCCATCAGCTCTCCTCAGACAGAGTCCTGGTCTGGAACAAACAGCGGAAGTCTTGCCTCAACATGTGGTAAAACAGATGTAGTCGTCTGGTATATATGGTACAAACGCCGGTAGTTTGTGGTAGCAGTATTCTACGAGAAGTGGCAGTGAGTGTGTTGATCACTTCAGAGTCAAGCTCCATCTACCCCACGACAGCCGTCCTTCACCAGGCAGGGCCTCCACCAGCTCCTCCACCGGGCAGGGCCTTCAGCACGACTCCTCCATCAGCTCCTTCAGAACGGCTCCTCCATCAGCTCCTTCAGCCATGGATTCCTGGTCTGGTTACAAACACAGTTGGTCTCAGCAGTAAATCACCTGGAGACGAAACACATCCCAGCCTCCTGCATCTGAGGTTCACTTGTAAAATGGAAGACAAATTTAAACCCTTCAATTCATCCACTACGGTCGTAGCAGCACTAGTAACATTAATGCTCATATGACTCTTGCATAACCCCCGTATGAATTAACTCAAATCACAGCTTGGCACAGATACAAAGTCATAAGATGATCAAAACCAGACCTAAACTACCGTGGATTTTAGTGTTTCAGATGAGCTTGGTGATGGTTACCCTCTGGTCCGGTGCTGCAGGCCCCTGGTCTCCAGCCTCAGTCTCCGGTCCACCCTGGCACCACAAGCCTCCGGTCCCCAGCCTCTCAGCCTCGCCTTTCAGCTACAGCAGAAGGTTTATATCAGCATTTGCCCAACAATAAACTTAATTGACTCATCCGCAACCGAGTTACCCAATTAATTGAACTATTATTTTATAACTTAAAGCTAGAAAAGACTTGAGATCAGACATGAGCATCCCGTTTTTTCGGAATGAAGACAGAGCAGTCAACAAGTTTAAAGAAGTGGTTCAGGCCATGCATTGAAACTGACCTGAGAAGACTACTCACACACACAGCACTGACCTGTTCTGGAGGACTTCTGACAGGAGGTGGAGGTCTGGCTCTGGGTGAGGAGGCAGACACCTTGGGACAAACTACATGTTACATTTTTAACCTTGTACAGTTCTAGAGTATCTTCTACTGTAACATGTGGGAATGACGGCCATTATTTTAGCTTTGATATTATCCAGTTGGTAACTCTGCACCAAAGTCGTTTTTTAACGTCATTCCATTGGGTAGGGTTTAACTTCTGTGGCAATTAATGACGGCAGATATTTAGAACGTACAAAAGCTGAAGTAACAAAGAACACCAAGCAGTATCGATATTAAATCAAACATACTCAGCCATATTCAGGTGCTGGGTTCCGTTGAAGAAATGTCAAAATCATCTTCCACCTTGAAATGATTTTCAGCCTTCCCCGATGTCAAAAAAGTAGAACGCCGTTTTGTACGCAGTGAGAGTCCCGTCACGTCATCGTGGTTAAAAGTACGGCGCAACCATCGGAAATTATCAACATATTGTACGACGTACGTCTCAGTATGCATTTAATATCAAACTTAAGTTGTTTAAGATAGGGGCAACAATTCCCAATAGAAACCGACTGAAAAATAGTTTCCGTTGGCAACGGCTCGAGGTTACGCAAATACAATCCAGAACGTTCGCCAGATTCCCTCAGGGGACTCATGTCCAACTAACTGCCAGGTGGTTTCTTATGGTTGTCAAGACTACAACGTTCTATGCTAACCATTGGGACTAAATCAAGTGACCCCACTCAGAACCTTCCACGGCGGGAAGCACAAACCGTCCGACTGGAATCCGAACATTCCAGCCGGAACCAACCAAAGAAAAAACAGAACCAGCGCCTCACCTTGAGCTGAACGGAGGAAGATCCTGAAGTCCAGCGATGGTCTTCATTAAAACACAGCCAACAGACTTACCTTGAGGAGATCTGTTTGTTGCTGTTGGTCAATACTACTATTCAGTGTACATTTACATTATTATGCACCCAGTGTGTACAAGTTATATCACTCAAAACCATACGAAGAACCAAACTACCATGTACGTCCCACAACAACTTTAAACCTAAAATCCTGGAGTCATTCAATACAAAACCGTGTCTACATTTTACAATTATCTAGATTATTCAGGTACAAACCATACAGAGCAAATCTAAACGTTGAGCTCACCGAGAGCCGACCATAGCCCTGCAACGTCACCCTGACCGCCTCATCACCAACAGCAAATTATGCCAGCCAGCCAACACATATACAGCTCCAGTGAGAAGTGGGCATCTGAGAGAAAGGACTGCCCATAATAAAAAGAAGCCTGATTCCTGAACTATCCAACCATCTTCATGGTTTAAAGATTTACAGACTGGACATTACATTGTGTTCTAATCACCTTAGTCTGCTCCCTCGTTACTTATAAAACTCTACGTCGCCATCACTAGAGTGTTGCATCCTACTCATGGGGGTGTGGTCTGAGTGAGCAGAGATGCATACTGGGATACAGTGCTGTCTGAAGTCTTCAGTTCTATAGACACGCCCCTCAGGAGAAACAAAGTGTTTGAGAATCTGTCGTGACATCAGTTACATGAGCTGGAATATCCTACAAGATGGCGCCAGGATTCTCAGGAGAAAGGCCAAGAGGAAGATGTGTGGGTTCTTCCTCTCAGCCAGTGGAACAGAACAACGGTCTTCATCAGAGTACCATGGAACACTTTGAAACATTCTCCTCTTTACACCTTGAAGCCCCAGCGAAGGTTTCCTTACCTCCTCAGCTGAAGAACACAACTTCAGCTCGAAGAGCGCCCTAGCTGGAGTTCCCGGATTGGTTCTGATTTAAGGGAACCAATCGTTCAGCTAGTCCTGTCCGAAACAAATACAGTTCAGCCTGAGACCTGAGAGCAAGACAAGATCCACAGGGCTCTCCATCAATCCAGCCAGGTAGGAAGATCCGTCTCATTACAGGTCTGAAGGTCATCTTGAATATCCATTTAGGTCCCTTTCCAACGTCAGACTCTCCTTGTGGAATTCCTTTTGGGGTCCATCCTCCATTGAGCCTGATTGGTGTAGTCCTAGTTTGAAGTCACTGATCTGAACACGCCGCTTGCATCCTTTTACACTTGAGTTGGATACTCTCCTTCCTGCCCAGTGTGTTGGATCTCGCTCCGGAGCGTCGCTCAGGGCTCGTCATGTCTACTGGAGGCCCTTAAGTAAACGTGTGGCCGGCCAACAGGTATGATTTAGTTGACCATTCCAATATCCCAAGCCAATCATAGACCCCCGTATGAACATCATCACTGTCAAAGCAAGCCGGAAACACACACGTAGAACCCCATGCCAGGTGTGACCCACCCACCCACCCACAGTAGAACCCTAGCGATGCACAAAAATCTTCCATCTCATGTCAACCCCAAACACACACACACACACACACACCACTGAGCCATAAAATGCCAAATAATCATGCAGGGTAAAAACCTCATGCCAAATAATATTCCATCCCCCCCCCCCCCCCCCCCCCCCCCCCCAGCTCTCCTGCCAGGGCACCCATAACAGAACAACCAATGTCTCCAGAGACATAAATTATGTACAACACTTCAGTGGCGTCCCACATTGGTGATGGATTAAGCTTGGCGTCTCCAAAATGTGTCCCAGGTGGATTCAACGTCTCGGAAGTCATGTCTTTGTAGTCCAGTGGTTTCCTGAATGAGGGGCCTTCACAGATGCAAGCGGTTTTGCTTTAGTCAGCCTGAGGACAGGAAGGAGGTCATCTGTTCAGAAGACCACCCAGTGGAGGGGGGGGGGCTCTTGAGGAGCACGATCCATATGGGATGGCCCCAAATAAGAGCTTCTTGGAAATGAAACTGTTCCTGAGGAGTCACGATGCCTGGAGGGGACTGTTGAATGTGTTCCATGGTTCTCTGCGTCAGACTGAAATTGTGTTTCAGTCGTTGAGATGAGGAGCCCCCTCATCTCCCCATGGTGTTTCTCCTTCTGAATCCCTGTCTCCATCTTTAAGAACATTCCAGTCCATGTAACTGACGTCACGACAGTTTCTCAAACACTCGGTTTCCCCTGAGGGGGCATGTCTACAGACCTGTAGACTTCAGACAGCTCTGTATCCCAGTATGCACCTCTGCTCACTCAGACCACACGCTCATCAGTAAAGCAACACACATGTGATGAAGATGCAGAGCTCAGGAGAGTAGAATGAAAGAAGACTGAAGATATCAGAACCCAAACCATTACTCCAGCTTACAACAATAACTTGCAGCCTGTAACCATTTTAACAAATCATTAAAACCAACCAATAAAACATCCTTGCTACTCAGATCAACCTTCAGGTAACGGGTTAACTCACCAGGAAGCCAAAATACATCAATGTGCCCAAGAGTAATAAGAAATTAATGACTTACAGTTTGCCGTTCATCTTCATGGTTAAGTTGGGATACTCACAGAACTGCAGTTAAATATCCATGATAGACCTTTGAAGGAAGGAACAGTTTACTCATGGTCCAAATTTCAAATGACAGTTAAACCACCATTCTTGGTAACAGTGAGAGGCTATTTCAGCTCTGTGTTTGATCTTAAATGACCTCCCTCATTTTAATTAAAGGGATGAGTCTGATTTGACAGATTTAGATTCAAACTTCAAAATAAAGAAGTCTTCATTCAATTCACCTTACCACACACACACACACACACACACACACACACACACACACACACACACACACACACACACACACACACACACACACACACACACACACACACACACACACACACGTTTCAGAGAGGGTTAAAGCTGATCACAGCATTTAGGCTATTGCATATATCTGAGACAATACATGATACTCACAGTCTCTAGGTCCTCCGTGGGCCTCTAGCCGCTCGCGGACCAGAGCGCTTCCTGCTTCCTGCTTCCTACTTCCTTGCTTCCCGTTCCTGGTCTGCCCCAATGTCAGTCCTCGTGCTCCTTTTAAAATGGCTCCTCGGCTTTCGGCCAGGTGTCCCCCAATCTCGCTGATTGGGGTTCGGTCGGTGCTCTCCGTCGCCGGCTGGTGGGTGACGGTGGTATCGGCCATCCAGAACCAACCCTCGGGCTGGTCCGGGCCGAGGTTTAAGTGGCGGGATGCCACAATACACACCATAAAGATAAACACACCAAATAGACACACACCAAAGATTAACTTAATATAGATACAAACTAGATAAATGTATGTATATGCTTTATTGTGCATACAAACTTTTTCATAATGCTTTATCTAAATAAACTAAATATGCGGTTTATTATAGCTTTAAATAGCTACCTGACTTCTATGCTATCCCCAAATGTCTAAAGTTCCATTATAGTTATTGCAAATGAATGCAAGTGAGGCAGACCTTACACACACACACACACACACACACACACACACACACACACGCGCGCACAGATCTGACTGGGGATAGGATAGGTTAATACACTTGAGATGGTAAACAGGTTGTTGTTTATTCTCTTGCCAGAAGGACTATGTCTATCTAGACTAGGCTACTTATAAATGTTTATGAATATTTGTATTTATTTTTTCCCAAAGATCATATCCGGGGCTAATTAAATAACACCCGAGGCTTTATCCCCGAATAAAACAGCATAGGGACACCACTGCCTTAAGCTAACGTATTTATCCACGATAGCAGACACTTTAAATAATAGTTATAATTACATGCAACTTATTTTAAATTTGAAATAGTATACTAGATACATACAAATATATATAAATGAAAATATACGAAAATTAAATGGCTACATTTAATGCAAAATTATGATGTAGTGGAGAACAAACAGTCTACTCTCATTACAGTCTTTGGAAATTAATTCTGACTGATATACTGTTATCTTCCACAGCATGACATAACACATCTCAGGAAGTGGTGGTGCTCCACTTTTTTGGAGAATCTCCATACTGAAGGGTATAGTTCTTCTGTAGCAGATGTGCTGTGAATTCCAATATTAACACAACCGTAACAATGACCTACAAAAACTATTTGTGTGTGTGTGTGTGTGTGTTTGTGCAGTCATTGCAGACGGTTTGCCCATTTCACGGAGGAGGGCAGAGAGATGGCAAGAGGAACTCTACCACCTATCTTCGGTATCCCGAGGAAGAGCAAAGTGTCCGAAATGGAGGAGACATAATATTTGTCTTTTCTTTATTTTTTATTGGTTTGTTTGAAGAGAAGAGCAGAAAATAAAATTGATAATAATGGATACCAATTCCAAGAAACATTATTTGAATCGAAATTAAATCATATATTGATGGTTATTAAGCACACAATAAACACCGCAAGAAAATAAAAATGCAGACGTTTTTTGCAAAGCAAACAATTTCTGTTCCCTCTTTCTTCATTTGTCACGTGAAGTCGTTCCCCATTTTGTTATACTTTTCCATCATTGCCAGTACGTTTTTTTTTATTATATCAATATTAATTTAAACAAAAATAAATAAATATAAAGAGACTGTATATTACTTTGAAAGGATGAACCACAGTTTTGTGATTTAGACCTCACTTGACCTCACTCCCAGAGGTCCACGGTGCAATGTTTTTTTTCACCACTGGGATGCTGACGGCGGTACCCGCCTAATTCTTTTTCCTTTGGCGGCCCTCAGTCAAATTTTGGGTTCCTAAATTGGCCCTCAGCTGTCAAAACTTTGAGAACACCTGTTGCAGACCAACTTCGGATAACTGTAGTTCCACCATAGAAACGCTAGAGGTCAGCAATACGTCGGTTAGGAAAAGTGGAGTCGAATTCATTTTAAACAGCGCTGTCTTTTCCTATGTTAGAAAGGAAGCACATTTTCATCTCTCCTTGACCCGATGACGTTTTCCACAAAGGTTAAGTAAAGGATAGGAGATTTGACTATTCGTAGAGGAATAGGGACACAACTGAGGAGTCTCACCGCGTCCGCCATCTTGTCGTCACGTGACAGCACTTGGACGTTGGATGTCCATGTCCTACAGGCTGCAGCGAGACCTTACACCACAGGAGTGCCGACCAAAACGAAGCTCAACAGCACCACTCGGTGGAGGGCACAAAAAGGCTCAGTTTTACTGTCGCCGCGTCGAGAAGCCACCAGCATAACTCTGTAGGAGGTCTCGGCATATTCGGCGTAGGTAACGCGCACCTCTCCTCCAGAAATGTAGAACTACAGGTCAGGGCAGACATATACATAGAAACGGCATTGACTGCTTCAACCGTTTGCCGCCGCCATATTGGTGATGGCAAGACTGGCGTCATTGGTGGAGCGGCCATTATTCTGGATAGTACACTACGTGACATTTCTCAACAGATAATGAGTCGTCTTTATATACATTTTGAATCATGTTAATGTTATTTATAATGTAAATATTTTTATAAATCCTTGAAAACGACTCAATTGATTTAATTGGTTGAGAATAGTTACGGTTATTTTGCCAGGAATATGGACGTACAATTCAAAGGACAATGTGGCTTCTAGTATGTCTGTCAGGTTGTTTGACAGCACAGCTCCCTCTTACGTCCATCCTGCTACGTTTTCCAGTTTGTTTAGTTTACTGCAAGACAAATTGAGGTTAGAATAAAAGTATATTTTTGTACATCACATCTTCACAATATGAAAAGCCTTGATAACCTAGTGGTTTCTCCAGAGAGTGTGGTTCCTGTACAGAGGACTCTGCATGTTCAGATTGCATTGCGGGAAGGAAAAAGGAGAAGACGCGTGTTTTGAACTCAGAATCTCACTTTTATTGGTCGACTTGATGAAAGACTACAAAAACGAATTCACAAAAAAAATCTCTTTCAAGTAATCAAATGTGTCGAGACCTTTGGGGGGGGGGGGGGGGGGGGGGCAGGTCTGCAGGATCCGCTCGGAATCACCCGTCTGTGTGCTTGTTGGCCGCCACACACACACACACACACACAAACACACTCTCACACACACACTGTGTGTCTGCTCAGGAATCCAGCACGCACCAACACACACACATACATACACAACTCGCGCAGAGACACACGCACACACAAACGCTTTTCAGTCCTGATGGCGAAGAGATGGACTCAGAGTGGGGCAGAGTGGTTTTATCACTTCCACAGCCCACGTGCACACACATAAACACAAACACTCACACATACATACAAACACCCGTACATACACACTGTTAAAATGATCGCAAGCAGACCGACACGCGTGTCCGTCAGGGTACACGCGTGTGTCTAGAGGGAGGAAAGGTTTACATGTTAAAGAGGTTAAAAACGGAAGCGGCACAGAGTGCCTGTGGGAGGACAGGGCGAGAGGGCGGGGCTATAGGAAGAGGAGAGGGCGGGACTACTGGAGGACAGGGGGAGGAAAGATATTGTACATACTTTTTTCATCCCCTTGGGGAAAGTCCCACCCTCTCATCAGATAGAGGGCGGGACTACTGGAGGAGGAAAGGCAGAGAGGGCGGGACTACTAGAGGATAGGATGTGGAAAGGTAGGGGGCGGGACTACTGAGGATGGGATTAGGAAAGGTAGAGAGGGCGGGACTACTGGAGGACGGGGAATGGAAAGGTAGAGGGCGGGACTAATGGAGGACAGGGGATGGAAAGGTAGAGGGCGGGACTAATGGAGGACAGGGGAAGGAAAGGTAGAGGGCGGGACTACTGAAGGAGCAGTAGAGAGGGCAGGGTACTGGAGGAGGAGAGGTAGAGAGGGCGGGGCTACTGGGGTCATTTCTTGGCTTTGCGGGGCGGAGTCACGGGCCTTCCCGTGCCTGGGCCTCCCACTCCGTAAAAGAGCTTCTTATCGGCAGGCTTCAGAATCTACACACGAGAGAGAGACAGAGACATCAGTGATATACCAGAGCTGAATGACACGGGCACATTGCTATCTAGACACTAAACACAGGTCCAACCACTGAAGAATGTTGGTCAGCTCCAGTTCTACACGTTCGCCAACAAGAAACCTCAGCCGACAGCCACCAAACCAACGCGTACGGCCCACCTGCCTGGTGTTTGGCCTTGTTCAAACTGAACCCAACAGCGTTCCCAACTTTTCAAATCTTAGCCTTTAACGAATACACAAAACAATAATTAAAGTAGACTATCTTTGTGCTCAAATTCCTTCAGCTACACTGCACTGTCCAGTTGTATTTTTATTTTAAAGAAAGTGGCTCTTGAGGCACTATGCAGGATTCTTTGTAGCTCCAATGTTGATTGCATGCTTTGCGTAGTCTGCTAAACGACCCAAATTAAATAAAACACACATCTACCCGGGGAAAGTCTCACCTGGAAGGAGCACATGAGCGTCTCGTCTACGCTCATCATGGCTCCGGCGTTATCGAACTCGCCACAGTAGTTAGGAGCGGAGAACAGCGTGACCAGCTGTCTTTTAGCGAAGAACTCATAGCCATCCTCCACCACCTGAGAGAGACCAAGACAGAGACATAGGCCTTACAGCTCCGTCTGCCAGACTGTTGGGGTGTAGTCGGATGCATCATTTCTTAGGTGATGTGGCATGTTACAGTGTAGCTGTGTTAAAGTGGTAGGGTGGAGAAGGGTGGGGTGTGCTAGATTGTAGTTTATAAGGCTGTAGCGTGCTCGGGTTAGGTGTAGTAGTGTAGAAGGGTGTAATAGTCGGGTATAAAGTTGGGGGGTTTGATAGGGTGTGACACGATCAGGTGTAGCAGTGTGTCAGTGGTAGGGTGTAGAAGGGTGTGTTGTGCTAGGATGTAGTATATAAGGGTGAAGTAGGATAGAGGCCACTGAACTGGTAGCTCGCCGTGTGCAGCCCTCCTGTAACGGGCCCTGCGTACCTGGTGAGCACGGCAGATGAGGTCCATGTCGTGTTTGTGGAGGAACTTTGTGACCACGTCGGCTCCGAAGGTGAAGGACACACCGCGGTCGTTCTCCCCCCAGCCCAGCACGTCCTTGTCGGGGTCTGCCCAGAGCAGGTCACACAGCAGGCCCTGGTCCGGCACGTCGGTGGGCCGCATCACGCGCCTCACCTGCTCCATGGACTGGAGGTCTGGAGACAGGCCTGGGGGCGGAGGGGAGACCGGTCTGGTAGGACCCTCTGGTACTGCCTGGCTCCTACAGCTACCCTGGGCTTACATCTGGCTCGGTTTGCTGCCTACAGCCAAACCTGGACTCTAAGCACTTTCATTTAAGATCGATAGTGAATTGAATTTTTAGCCTCAATAAAAATTTCTAAACTATTTTATTCACAATTCACTTTGGCCAAAACCGATGCTTAATTTTGTGAAAGCAACAAATAATATTTAATTTAAACCATGTATTATTTTCACCTAGTAGTTCAACTGTTTACTATGTTGAAAGTGTTTTCTTTCATGGTCAATAATGAAGCACACCATCAATGATTACATGTATTTCTACATCTACAATTCTATTGTATAAAGTAGGATTATCGTATTCCCTTCTTCTTATTATTGGTACTAGCAGCAGTAATGTTCTGTATGAATTTGAATATATATGGTGGGACCAGGTTCCCTGGCCTGTGATTGGTGGCCCTACCTCCATGACAGCAGAAGATCTTCTCGTCCACGATTGCGGCCACCGGGAGGCAGTTGAAGCAGTCTGTGAAGGTCTTCCACAGCTTGATGTTGTAGCGCCTCTTGCCTGTAGGAGTACCACATTACACC
Organism: Gadus chalcogrammus; assembly: GCF_026213295.1. NCBI lineage: Eukaryota > Metazoa > Chordata > Actinopteri > Gadiformes > Gadidae > Gadus > Gadus chalcogrammus. The sequence continues at coordinate 7,421,271 of NC_079429.1, forward strand.
CGTTAGGATCCACATAACACCAGAGCCAGGATTCCTCTCAAGTTGTTCTATAACCCGTTAAGACGGAGGAGTTCAGTTCTATTAGACAGGGGCTTCCCAATCTTTTGGGGGCGTGGCAACATTTCCTACAGGTCCAATCCCTGTGACTCAAACACCTGGTTTCCCACACATTAATTGAACCCCCTCAGCATCTACCCGTAGTATGAGCTTTCAAATTGATTGCATGCACATCCCACCACACCACGCCGATAGTAGTATTTAAGGCTGTACATTACGAAGTAACTAACGTCCCACAATCTGTATGCACATCAAGGGCCCATAACACAGCGTGTTAATATCAGTTCATGTTTGTAGCGCAACCCATAGAGAAGTAGGACCCTAATGTTTTCAACCACATTATGTAGCAATGCACACAGGGCACAAATGATGCAGGCCTGTGTTTTCGCTTTCGAAATACAGGAACAAGTACATTTTGGACGTGAGAATTGTGGTTTTAATTCTTCCGTTCTCAAAGAGACCGGCTCATAACTATTCTAGGAGTAAGTTATGCTTGCCCTTTTTTCTTTTGTGATCGGAACTCACAGAAAACACATGACCTTTGAATTTAAACTCTGGCTAGATTTGTGATCTGATCTATTCATGCAAATTATTAGCATGAATTTTCCGGCAGCCATTGTTAAGCAAAGAATGGCGGGTTGTGGCTAAAGTGGGTTTCATATTTAACATTAATTTTAAGGGTTAGGGGAGTCGTTTTAGATGCATAGTTCGCTTTCTGGATCGTGGCTAGATTGTGTCTAAATCAGAGTAGGAAATTAACTCTGATTTTGGAGAGTCCATACTTTTTGTGAATTGTGGGATCAAGATGAAACACCAAGATGAAAAGAGCAACAGAGTGTAACCAAGGCAATCGATCAACGTCAGGCTGTATTGAAGGCTTGGCTCTAGCCCACTCTGAGTCAAGCCCAGGTTACAAGGCACAACGCCGGGTGTGGCCATCGGGGCACGGCTGATACGCTCGGCTTGCGTCATTGTTTTTAACATGGTTGTTGTGGTGGTGACAGTTACCAGGGAGATGCTAGACAGCTGCTAACTGCAAGGTCTGCAGAGAAAGACTTAACCTACAGGAAGCTGTCCATCAGTGGAAGCCCTAGTGTAAGCGCCGTGTGCTAGCATTTACAACTGAGCTAGGCCCTAAATAAGATGCAACCCTGCCAGCAGGACTGGTCTGGACAGAATGATCTGGAATGCCATCCAGCCACTCGAGGAACATGTAGGGATCTGCCGCATATTGGACTGAAGCCCGGTAACCGGGGGCTAGACTATCGTCCAGATGAGGAACCAATAAGATAATCACTCGCCATGGTTTTGATGAGCTGATATTGTTAACACTTTGCAGACTGTTTGACACAACTTAAACGTCACAAAAGTATTGTTTAATAATAAAATAAAAATATATTTTATATAGCGCCTTTCAGGATACTCAAGGTCGCCTCACAAGAGTGGGAGGTGAGGGTAGAGAAATGTGAGTGAGAGTACAAAATGCGCAAGCCGCTGGGTGGGGTCGTGAGTTAGGGGCCATAGGCCTCAGAGAAAAGGTGTGCTTTCGTGTCTTTTTGAAAGTCTCCACGGAGGCGGCACAGCGGATGTGGGGGGGGCCTGATTCCAGAGTGGGGGCGGACACGCAATTGTTCATCTGATGACCTGTACAACCACAGCAGCAGTTTCTGGGCAGGACCTTTAAACCTGAGGTATGTCCCAGCGTAATAACAAGGATTAATCACAGCTAATCGGGCATTCCTAAGGAGCGACACAACAGCCTCCTCCTGCCTCTAGATGGACTTTGAGCTAGATAGCAGGCTGTTTTCTAGATGGACTCTTGATCCTTTTAAGACAAACTCACACTTCTGTCTTTGAAATACACAAAGTTCCTCTACTCCGGAGACTGTACACGCCTCTTTTTCTGTAGATTATCCATGCATTCTCAAAAACAGTGGCTTTCTTTAGAGGCGTGTGCCTGGGTGGAGTTGGATTGTGCATTTGTGTCTATTTTTTGCGTTGTTGTGGATGCAGAGAGAGAGACTCACACTCATCGTAGAAGCCATAGATTCTGTTGATGGAGGCACACTCGTGGTTGCCCCTGAGCAGGAAGAAGTTCTCAGGATACTTGACCTTGTAGGCCAGCAGCAGGCAGATGGTCTCCAGGGACTGTTTCCCCCTGTCTACGTAGTCGCCCAGGAACAGGTAGTTGCTCTCCGGAGGAAAGCCCCCCGTACTCGAAGAGCCGAAGCAGGTCGTAGTACTGCCCGTGGACGTCACCTGTCGAGGGGATAGGTGTGATGAGATGGAAGACAGGTAGCCATGTTGCATTGCCTCTGAAGTCTGGGCTTTTCAGTACTACAGCTTATAAGCTTCACTCCTTCTGTTTACGATCAATAGGGCTGTTTATGACAGGTGAGGGTCAGACACGTTGCTAGTATATGCTAGTTAGACTGGTAGTACCAGGAGATTATGTTTTCCTATAGGGTAGTTTGATAATAGTGTAGTGTTCACGTGAGAAGAAAATTGTTAGCAAGGGTACAAAGGATTGGGTGTGTTTTTACACTCGAAGAGGAACCATGAAGAGGCAGCTCTGGACAAGCAGGGGTGTGTCTACTCCTGGCAAGTGGTGCCGAATTACCATTTAATATCAAAACATCAGACAGCTGCCACCTAAGAACACGTCCTGGGAATGCTTGAGGGGGGAGGGGGACTGATACCGGGAAGAAGAGAGGCAACAACAGTCTGATCTTCACCCCTCATCCCCTGTAGAATACACAGTTATCCCGCCAGCCCTGACAAGGAAGGCCATTGGGGAAAAACATCTCGGAAAGTACGCCATGACACGACCCAATGGACCACGTATAAATGTATGCGTTTACCATACCCAGTAAATATGGGAGTAAATGACCATGTTTTAGATGTCCAAATGAACCCGTGTTGACACAGGAAATGTAAGCAGTCATTAGACGGTCACAATGCGCACATCAACATGTTAATATTATGAAAACCTAGTGCCTTTATAGTCTTAACTCTGATGAGTCAAATCAAAAAGCATTACAATTCATTGGCTTTTCAAAAGGTCTATCATATGCATTCATATTTTTCCTACGCATATGTCTAATTTGGAAATTCGGTCAACTGGTATGCTAATTTAAACCTGTATAATTGACTTTGTATCAATGCCTCCAGTCCCCATTTAAGTTGGGCTATGTGGGAGTATTGGCCAATTGAGAATAAATGATTTACAAATAATTGTAGGGAAAGCATTACTTCACATACATATGGACCTGTGAACTGGAGTACACTTGAGCGCTTAGAACTATGGGCCAAGCTGTTCCTTCAGCTGCCTTGTTTAAATGAACCTATGGCACAATACAGTCCAATTGATAATGTGCAAGCTTTAATGGAAAGAAAGATCCTGTATTCTTCTGGTGAAAGACAACGATGTAGGGTCAGAGTTCTGCTTTAGAGCTGTGTAATGCAAAACAAATCCTAGCATGTTGAGGTTGTGGGTAAATCTATGACACATGGGACAATTAAGATTAGGGTTATTTAGCTACCACCATGAAGAAGAAATACCACCATAGAAAAACGATAAATTAAAAACAAAGCGAGGGCTTCCTTCATTGCTTATTTTCCTTGGATTTTAAGCCTCTTTGTAAAGCCATCGCGGCATGCATTTTAAGTCCAGCACAATTGGACGGAGTGAACTATGTGGTGTCCAACAGAACTGAAGGTTTCTAGGCCTCAATCTCAGCATCACCTGCTAGGAGACGTGGTTGGTACGCATACTAAACCATCACCATTTCATAAACAATAACGGAAAGTCTTCAAACTTCTCAAATATACATAAGGGAATGTGCGTAATTAATATGTGAACCGTTATATTAACGTTACAAATATTTGCACATATATGCAAAAATGCTGCAGTATTATTGACTGTGAATTTAGGGGTTCCTTTTTGCCGTCTAAACGGGGCCCTTTCTTCTTCGGGTATTCCCAGCGTTTAAAAAGGTTTTTTTAACAATGGCCATTTTGCCTTGGTAGAGGGGTATATTCTCCGACGGTTTTGTCCCCAATGGCTTTCCCAGGGTACCCAAAGGGATTCCAGATGCTCACCTAGCGACTCCATGAGGGCATTCCCATCAAGAGTCTGCCTAAGAAAGCTTGTCCTAATTTGCCGGTAACTCTGAAGCTCTGCCCTATCTAAGAAGGCCCCTAACAGACCCCTGGGCCTAACCGCAAATCTTGAGGGGGCGCCCTCAAGGCTCACAGAAGGATTGGCTAGACTGAGGAAGATCTCCCGGGACTTGAGGCACAGGCCGCGGATCTCGTTCTCCGTCAGCTGAACTATTCTACCGGGTCTTGCAGCCATTCACTGGGAACACAAACAATGTAGGCGTCAGTGAACAACAGAAACAGATCAACACATGTGTTGTACAGCTGCCTGCAGGGTGAACTATGTTTCTATACAGACAGCACAATGACTTAGACTCATGGTCTTATTCATGACAAGAAAGGAGAGAAATTATAGAGCCAACCCAACAATCCATTAATATTTATGCATTAGTTGATTTGACCATTAACTATTATAATAACCTTAAGTGTATCGTTTTTCAATACAAGAGGTACATACTTATTTTTTAATATTACCGGCATGTATAACCTGTTGGGACAACAGCATTTTCGCGAGATAATAAAGTAACTATCTTATATTGATAACGTAGTACAGTTATAACTAGCTATGATCTATGAGTTAATCCATTACTGCATGAAACTCCCTGTGAAAAATGCACATTAATTATATGATCATACTTATTTTCATACAACCCATTTTGATAAAGGCATTCATATTTGAAATTATGTATTTGGTAATATAACAATAAATCCAAACATAAATCATAGTGCATCGCTAAAAACGATTACTCTGCCTTTCATTCTAATTTGCAACGATATAAAGATAAACATGAAACCCATGATAAGGCAATGTAGCTTCCTTTAATATTCCTGGGGTATTTATAGTTAGAAACTAAAGAATCTGGGATCCAAGTTGAGTAACGCCTGTTGGGCGAAAATAGCACCAAAAATCGAAATTAAACTGCAAACACAGATGCCCTTACCTTCCAGGAGGCGTTGTATGATGGAATCGATGTTGGTTGTCGGCCTCGGCCATACTATCCCCTCTAGTTCAATAAATACAATAAACTCTCCTAGTTGGTGTAGTTTGGAGTGAATCTCTGCGATGATACTGCCTTAGCCGAACTTAGCCCCCTGCTAACCTTGCCAGACGGGGAATATAACCACTCTGAAAACTAGATTCCAGCCTTCGAAAATGTCACATACGTGTTTAAATACCAAGCGACGCGCCCGCATTAGTCCGCCTATTTCATTGCATTTGACGGTTTATGTCTGGATAGTTAGTGAATACGAACAAGCCCTCGACAAGCAATTTAGCTTAGCTTGAAGGTAGCCGAGAGGGCGGCGGAAGCGGAAGTGTGGATACAAGAAAAGCATTCCCGCCTTGGCGTTGGGCGCTAATGTATTCTGCTGTAGGGGAGTCACATTGATTGGCTTAGTGAGGACGTCAGTCAACATTGTCACAATCGTAAACCAAGGCGCTAGTGTAACAAAACAACCTTAAACACAACGTAAAAGTCGTGGCGGTTTTGCTATCTCTAAGCCATAACACATGCACATCGAATATTCACATCATTTCACCTGGAACACAAAATTGGAATATAGATATAATGTATCCATTTAGTATGTAGGCCCGTACTCCACTACAAGAAGCGACGCCCCCCGGAAGTGACCCATATCTGGAACGCGTCGTTCTTCAGCGGGGCATGACGTAATGCAAAGGCGACTTGAGCAATTCATGCCTCAGTATAGAATTGGATTGAATGTATAAGACCATATTGGCACAGATTGGAGATTAACATAGTCAAACTCGATATCTCTGAAACAGTAGTATGATCAGATAGCACTGCACAACTGCACGATCATGAAGTTGCTACATAAAGATATTGAAAAAGATAATGCCGGGTGAGTTAGCATCAATGCTAGTCTGCCTAATACACGTTATATGCCACATGTGTAAACTCAGCGGCAAGTCACAGTTGAGTATTTATATAGCACTGGAGGTGTTAGCAGTAGTGACGAAACGTATTTTCCTGATATTTCAAGATCTGTTAGACAAACGAGTGTTGGATCTATCTCTTTACTCGTTAGCAGTACATAGTTAGCATGGGCTGTTGGTGGCAAGCTTTGTCAAAACACATACTGAAGATGACTTGTGAAAAGGATCAATTGGATAATTTAGTTTTAAAACAAAGATAACAATAAACCAACTGACAAGTTGTAGTTTTCCATGAAATACACTTATTCACCCACTTTCTTCATGCTTATTATTACTGTGGTAGTGTCCAGAGTTAGCCCGATAAACCCGGGTGGCACGTACACTTCAGCTATCAAGTAACGGCACTCCTAATGCAGACCAATAAACACATGCTAGTACTGATGTTGTTGTTGTCGCTGTCCAGTCAGGTGACCCTGATGCCGGAGGAGGCGGAGGACATGTGGCACACCTACAACCTGCTGCAGGTGGGGGACAGCCTGCGCGCCTCCACCATCAGGTAACCTACTAATAAAGACAAGGGTGTGTTTAGCACCTAACAGTATTGCTAACGTTTCTATTTTTCTCATTTAGGAGACACTTTTATCCAAAGAAAATGTGGGTTGGGCTAATCGTTGTTGTTGTTATTATTTTAATTTAGAGGGTAAGGGTTAGGGCAAGGGATGGGTTAAGGCTCAGATATGGCCCAGAGTTGACTCAACGCAAGGGGGCCTCCCAAAAATGATAACCCTGCGTGCAGCAGCAAGGGCTGTGATTGGTCCGCTCACTAAAGCCAGACGCTGGTTCAAGACTGCGTCAAAGCGTCTGCGTTGTCATTGCGTTGCGTCGACGTGGAACCATGACTGAGCCTTCAGTGTGTGTGAGGGCGTTCTTTTTGGGGATAGTAGTGTGGACCCTAAGCAGCACGTCTGCTGTGTTCCACCAGGAAGGTGCAGACTGAGACGTCCACGGGCAGCGTGGGCAGCTCCCGGGTCAGGATCATGCTCACCGTGTGTGTCGAGACCATCGACTTCGACTCCCAGGCCTGTCAGCTCCGAGTGAAGGGGACCAACCTAGAGGAGAACCAGTATGTCAAGGTCTGTCTAGCTGTCTGTCTAGCTGTCTACCTGACGGTGTGTCTATCTACCTGTCTGTCTGTCTGTCTAGATGTTTACCTGTCGCTATGTTGGTCCAGCTGTCTTTCATGTGTAGATTTGTTGTTTGTCCAACTGTTTTCCCCTCCTGCTGTCTACCTATCTCTCTTGTCTGTCCATTTACATTTCCGTCGGGTGTGTCTCTAAGCACAGTCTGTCTCTCCGTCTGCCATCTACCTGTGTGTCTGCCTGTCTGTCCCGCTTGTGATGAGAATGAGGATGATGGTGATGGTGTGATGACGTAGTTCTCTCTGTCCACCAGAGGGGCGTACCACACCATCGAGCTGGACTCAACAGGAAGTTCACTCTGGCTAAGAAGGTGTGGGACAGCGTGGTGCTGGAACGCATCCGGTAAGGATGGGCTCTGGATAGCCTTTAGAGCGTCCCTCCTCAACATCCTTCCTTAGTCCTCAGCATCCATCCTAACCCAGCATCCATCCTATCTGCCCAATGTATCCTAACCTCAGCATCCTTCCTTGTCACCTCAGCGTCTATCCTAACCTCGGCATCCATCCTAGACCTCAGCATGTATCCTAAATTCAGGATATATCGTCTCTATAATCTTAACACCAGCCTCCAAAATAAGGAGTTCAAATCGACCACCCAGACACCATTTTGTTAAAAAGAGGTTATCGGCTATATAGAAGAGGTCAGACTAAATAGGAGCGCATGACAAGTATGATACGTGTGTACTCTATTGTTTCTGAACAGTTGTGCGATAGGAATGCTATAAGTGTGTCGTGTCTAAAGAGTGAGCTAATAGGTGTGTAAGGAGCATGTTCTTTCTCATACAGAGCAGGCGTGTGATGCAGCCCAGAAGGCAGACGTTGCGGCGGTGGTGATGCAGGAGGGGCTGGCTAACGTGGTCCTGGTGACCCCTGCCATGACCCTGCTACGGGCCAAGGTGGAGGTCACAATCCCCCGCAAGAGGAAGGCAGCTGCACCCAGCACGAGAAGGGTAGGACCCCGCCCCCTCCCATGGATTGGATCAGAACGCTCTAAAGGGGTTGACAGTTGTTGTTTTTTTATTGCGATTGCGTTTCTCCTTCCACAGTCTCTCTCAATATGTTTGTCTATCTGTTTGTCTGTTTACCTGTCTGACTGTCTGCCTGCCCGTCTGTCTGTCAGGCGCTGGAGCGATTCTATGAGGCAGTAATGCAGGCGATCCTCCGTCACATCAACTTTGACGGTCAGTCTGACACTTGAACACCTGCCCCCTCCTCACCCGTTTACATGCTCTAATACCCTGCTGTACTGGGTCATGTGATCAGAGCCTGGAGCCAAAAGATCTCTACTTATACTGACCTCTTCGATTGTGTAAATCAGTTTGATTATGGATATTATGATAAATATATTATGAAATGTAATAATATTGTATATGTTATGAAGTACATGCCATTATTATTATTATTATGGTGTGTTAGTTGAGGGTGAATACTTTGATGGATAATACCATGGATGTATGATTAAATTGATATTTTCTTGCATATAGTTATAATGAATTATGAATAAGCATTAAGGATGAATGTGGCATCCTCCCGTAGTGGTGAAGTGTGTGCTGGTGGCCAGCCCGGTTCGTGAAGGACCAGTTCATAGCTACCTGTACCGAGAGGCCGTGCGCCACGACAACAAGGTCTGCTGGAGAACCGGGCCAAGTTCATATTGGTCCACTCTTCTCGGGTCACAAGTACTCGCTGAAAGGTAGGACCAATCGGAACGTAGAGCCACCTCGATGGAGCCTTAACCAGCCTGTAGGGTCCATGTTTCTGACTGACTGTTGTCTGGTGTCGTTGTTTGAACAGAGATCCTGTCAGACCCAACCGTCACCAGTAGGCTCTCGGACACCAAGGTGAGTTACCGTGGCTACACACCGACACGTGACAGCTGATCCCTAACGCTGACACTAATTCACTAATTGGTGGTGTGTTGTTTTTTAGGCTGCAGCCGAGGTCAGAGCGCTGGAAGAGTTCTACAAGATGCTGCAGCATGAGCCTGACAGAGCCTTCTACGGGTGAGAGGAACGTGAACCATCCTAACCCTTACTAGAGAACCTGTATTTGAACCCCAACAGTCTTAAAAGAGAGAACAGTAAAAATAACTGTGTGTGTGTGGGTGGTGTGGTAGCCTTGCTCATGTAGAGAAGGCCTCCGAGGGCTCAGGCCGTGGACTGCCCTGCTGATCAGTGGACGTGCTCTTCAGGTACCGCCATCCTCCACAGCTCATCCAATAGCTTCCTTATTAGAATGAACTGGCGTCAAAAGTAAAACCGCTCACCCCGGGTGAATTGCAATATCATGTATTTAAAACACACTTGTATGTTGTAGGCACCAGGAGTAGCTACAAAGGAGTCGTTACGTTCGTCTGTGGGACAGAGCGTGAAGGACAACGGAGGAATGGTCAGGTAGGATGAACTGACCAGCTTCCGGAACGTTCTGGTCGAGCATGTGTTGAGGTAACGCAGCCAAATATTTCCCCAACCTTATCTCACCTTTTCCTCACCTAACCAGGATATTTTCAAGTCTTCATGTGTCCGGGAGAACGTAAGTATCTCTCCCTTCTAGAGCATGGAAACTGTAGAACCTAGATCCGTAGAAGCATAGCATATGAACCTGAGAACAGTAGACTGTACAGATCACGCTACCAGCTGCTGATGTTTTTTTGGACTCACAGAGCTGACCCAGCTGGTGGAGTGGCGGCCATTTTGAGGTTCCCCATCGCCGACCTATCGGAGCCCGAGGATGACAGCAGCTCAGACGATGACTAGCACCTTGAACCAGAACCCTGGGGAACCCACCACGGCCAGACCAACGCCTGCAGGGTCGGGACTGCTGCTTGCTGTTTCAAGATCCATAAACATTTGAATGATTCAGTTTCATGGCCAGGGTGATGTGGCATTCTACCAATAGCCACAGTTTCTTTTGAGCTGAAAGAACTACAACATATATTTTTTCCTGTGATAGGACTGCTTGAGGTGCATTATGGGAAGCTTAGGTGGTTGAGGTAGTGATTGAATCTTTGTGAACATACCTCACAACTAACTCATGACATTAAAAGTGCAAACAAGATTATTCGCGAGTTGTTTTGTCACAAACGATACGCATGATAGGAAATACATTTATTAGGCTGTGTTATAAATAATATTATTTAATTTAACCTCTATCAAGTTTCCCCAGGAGGGGGTTAAGCATGTTTTTGAGATCCACAGTTAAAACACTGCAGCTTGCGTGTAACAACATCCCATACAAACTCACATTAATAAGCTTATGAATTAGACCAGCCATCGACAGCTAGAACTAAAGTGCATTAAAGCCTGAGCTCGTCTCTCGAAGCCTCTACACAACCTTCCCCGGCAGGAAGCACGCCATACTGCAGAGTTTACAATACAGTTCAACTCTTTAGATACACAGAACATCGGCAATAAAGGTCGAACTTGAATAGACTCTGAGAAAGAAGAATAATGTTATTTAAGCTGAACATAACTTCTCGTCAAATCCAAATCTATCCTCATAATATCTTGGCCAGCCGGCTTCATATCGGGCCCCCGTCTACGTCTTAACGACGTCAGGGCTGCTCCTACACCACCCTGTGACCTCACTCCAGGGGGACAACTCGAAGCTCTTGATCCAGGTCCAGGTCTAGGTCCAGCGTGCCCCAGTGGCAGGTAGACGATGAGCACACCCATCCATCACGTGCATGATCTGTTGGGCGGGTTGCCCCAGTTGTCGAAGAGGCCCCGGGGTCAGCCTCTCGGGCACCTGCCGATTGTTGACCACGGCCCCCCCACAGCACGGCCAGCGGTCCATGGTTGAAAAGAAGAGCCCGGAGCGACCAGGGGCTGCCCACGCCGCGGCTCCGAACATCCGGACATGGAAGAGGCCGAGGCGAACACGCCCTGCCACGCGCAGGCCCGTAGCCGCAGCACGTTGGTGCGCGCGGTGGTGGGCGCAGTAGATGCCGTAGGCGGTACAGAAGGATGTGATGAGCCGCGCTAGCTGCCGACCGCCCGGGGTAACACAGACAACGGTGATGTGGTGATGGGTATGCACCTGGAGGAGCGAGGGACAGCCGTCAGCACACTGATGCAGTAGTTTTAGTTGCAGGTGACAGTAAAGAGGCCTAGTTGATTATTATTATTCTGGATTATCTTTCAAGTATTTATGCATCATCATTATATTCTGAAGTTATGTTTGCTCTTTACCCGACCTTGACTTCCAACATGCAACAAGCCAACTCTAACGGTAATGCCACAACTAACCATCTATTTACCCATTACCTAAACTAAGCCTTCTCTGACCCTAAACCTAGCCTTCTCTGACCCTAAACCTGATCTTTCTCTAACCCAATACTGACATGTAACCATCTCTAGCATAGTACCTCAGCTTCTCTGACCAATACATAAACCTTACCTCCTCTAACACAGTACTTAAACTTGACCATCTCTAATCCATTACCTACAGTTAACCATCTCAAACCTGATTCATAGACTGAGCCATCTCTAACCTATTACCTATACTGAATGATCTCGACTCACGCTCTCTAACCGTACCTATACTGAACCATATCCGACCTAATACCTCAACTTAAACCCTCTCTCACTCTATACCCCTACTGAACCATATCTTCCCTATTACCTAAACTAAACCCTTACAAAGATATCTTCCTCCATCAGTGTGTAATCCATCATTCCCTCCCCCAGTACCTCCTCTAACCAGGGACCTACCCAGGGTGTTGACCAGGCAGGACCCCTCCCCCAGGTACTGCTCTAACCAGGGACCTACCCAGGGGTTGACCAGGCAGACCCCTCCCAGTGTTAGTCCATCCTCTAACCAGGGGACCTACCCAGGGTGTTGACCAGGCAGACCCCTCCCCCAGACCTCCTCTAACCAGGGACCTACCCAGGGTGTTGACCAGGCAGACCCCTCCCACAGTACCTCCTCTAACCAGGGACCCTACCCCGGGATGTTGACCAGGAGACCCCGAACATGTCGAGGGAGAGGCAGGTTGTCGTAGACCCCCTCTCCCCCCCACGTGGTTCATAAAGAGGTGGTAACAGCACGGAGACCACGGTGGGGGAGAGACAGGGCCCAGGTAGGTGGACCACGCAGATCCACACACTGTCACCTACCCCCCCAGGGAATACTGAGGGGGAGCAGCACCAGGAAGAGGAAGAAAGGGATGCCTGGAGGAAGAGAAGAGGAGGGGGAAGAGAGGAGGATCAGGATACCTTTTATTGCCATTTATGCAGAACATAATTTTCTCAACGTTCCGGTGTGTGTATTTAACTAATATAGTGCAGTGAGGACAAGACATGACAAGACAATCGGTGCAATGGGTGTGAGTACACAGTTAAGACCAATAGGACTCCAGCAGGAGGAGGGTTGAAGAGAGCATAGCGTACGACGAGAGGAGAGAAAGAGCATGGACAGATGAAAGGGAGAGGGTGAGGAGGAAAGAAAAGAGTTGTGAGAGGGAAAAGGTGAGGATTAGGATTAGGAATAAAGAGGGAAAAGGGTCAGATGACAACATAATAGACTTCTCCGGCTGTGGCGTCTGATAGCTCAGTATCTAAAGCCAACGTGAATCTGTGACAACATTCGATTGTTGTGTCACTAATGACTAAATAGTACTGAGTGAATCCCATAACATGAAATATTGTGTTTTTTGGCACGCCTTATGATCTTTATTTAACCTAAATAAAAGGGCAACGAAACTGTTGATTGAGAGACCCCTTCCTGCCCTTATGATTAAAATAGACCTAACGGAGGTTGATTCTGGTAGATGTAAAACCTGCTGGACTCCGTCTCTTGGGCCGGAAGCCTTTTCTCCAGGTCCCTAGGCGTCTCTCAGGCTAATCTCACTAAGAGCATTAGATGTAATGAAGTTAGCCTGACAGGATAGGAGTAGCCTGTCTGGAGAAACACCACAGGGGAGACTTCCTGGGTTCCCACCTCACCATACCATCCAAGCACCAATTGAAAACTAGAAAGACTAGAAAAGCCACATAAACATTCCTTATTATTATTCAGTATTAATCCTCACTACAAAGCATCCCCGTTGTCCATGCAGGGGGGACACAGACTTTGAGGTTCTTGTTGTGTGTACACTTGTAATGTAGTGGTCGTGTCTCTCATTCTATTCTAGGCAGCTACCCTGCAGATCCGGGCAGGACCTGCAGATAACCCGTATATTTCATCATCACCGCTACAGCTGCGCGCTAATCGGAGTGTTAGACGCTGGCGCATTTTCAGGCCGGACATTCCAAGGACGAGATAAGAGTTAATCCCCCCCTCCTTGCATTCCTATAGGACATGATCCCTTCCTGCCAATCATTCCTATTGGATAATTCGGGTGAAGGTGAGGGCGGCCCGGCCTCATGTGACCGTTTGTCATGACATCGCCTAAGTAGGAAACTAGGTAATTGCCCCTTAATGGGGTGTCTGCTATTTGATAAATACCACGTCAATGGGGGTTCTGCTCACTAGCTTAACACGGCATAATGGGGTGTATGCTTATTTGCTAATTACCACCATAATGTGGTGATTTGCTTACTAGGTAATTACCATTATAAGACAATGCCATGCAGGCAGCGTTATTTCTACATCCTCATGTTTGGTGAGGGCAGAACTTGAGGCCAAATTGATGTCAGATTTTTTTCCACTCCATCTATACACATCTGCTTCAGCACCATCCTTTTAACCAAATCTACATCTAACTAGTAATACCAATGTCTCAGTGATGTATGTGAATCCCACCACAATAAGGGATTTGTAGTAAAGTTCATTAAGTGATAAGTAGAAGTTTGCCGCATTTCCCAAGACCCCATATGTATATCATACAACCCTGAATGGGCTCCTGACCCACAGGTTGGGAATAATTGCATCAACCTGTCAGACAGACTCACCATGCATGTGGATGTGAGAAGGATGGCATAGAGACAGACTGCATTTGAGACCATTCATGTAAATATGGAACGTGTCCCGTAGATGGGAGAGCGTGGTATGTAGACGCGACGGACATTTTGTTTAGGACAGATAAACCATGTGTGCAGATGTGAGAGCATGTGTGTAGATGTGAGATTCCCACTGTGTGTAGCTGTGTGTGAGGACCTCACCTGTGTGTAGATGTGAGATTCCCCACTGTGTGTAGTGCTGTGTGAGGCTCACAATGTGTGTAGATGTGAGATTCCCCCTGTGTGTAGTTGTGTGAGGAGTCACCCGATGTTGTGTAGGATGCTGTGAGGACTCACCAGTGTGTGTAGATGTGTGAGGAGGACTCACCTGTGTGTGATGTGTGAGGACTCACCATGTTGGTAGATGTGATGAGGACTCACCATGTGTTAGATGTGTGAGGACTCACCCTGTGGTGTAGATGTGTGAGGGACTCACCATGTGTGTAGATGTGTGAGGACTCACCATGTGTGTAGATGTGTGTAGATGTGTGAGGAGGACTCACCATGTGTGTAGATGTGTGAGGAGGACTCGCCATGTGTGTAGATGTGTGAGTACTCGCCATGTGTGTAGATGTGTGAGGAGGACTCGCCATGTGTGTAGATGTGTGAGGACTCACCATGTGTGTTAGATGTGTAGGAATCACCATGTGGTGTAGATGTTTCCCAAGCTCGTTGGGCACGGAGAAGAGGCTGCGCAGACACTCCTGGGCGGCTGGAGATGGGCCGGTAGCCGTCATGACGTAATTGTGTGAAACTGCAGGTGGGTGGGCGTCTTGTGGCAATTTCCACCAGCCGAGGGCCGTGACAATCACCCTCACCCCAGCCTCTGCCTACAGCCCGTCGCCCCGACGGACCCGCAAACCGGTAGGCACCCTTCAAGGTACATCCTACGGGGTACAGAAGCACACACCTAAGAAACAGGTGCGGTCCAGTCGCTGAACCCGCGGCTTCTGGCCAAGTGGCCTGCTCCCTCCTGGTCCCAAGTCAGCAAAGGCACGCTTCCTACCTGGGCCAATTAGCCGCCAGGTGCTTCTTACGAGGAGATAAAGCTGCTCTAAATCCAATGATCGCCCCGCCTCACCCCGGGATAGGACACTCCCACACCACACACCACACACACACACACACACAACCAACACACACCACACACCACACACACACACACACCACACACACACACCCACACACACCACACACACACACACACACCCACACACACACAACACACACACAAATATTGTGATTATATATAAGAAAATATACAATACATATTTATTGAAACGCATCCCCAGTAGTTGGGATATATAACAACTTGCTTTCTTGCTTCAAATCTGATCATGTGTAGAAGTATACTTTATTAAATCATTAAAGTCAACCCATCAACCTGAGCAGGTGAACATTGAAACAGGGACTCAGGAGCAAGATGGCAACAAACTGGATGTATTTAATCAAAGGGACTGTGACATGAACCTATAAAAACATTTGTCATGGTGAAGCAATTAGAGTGAATGAGATAAAACATGAGAAGTAAAACGAGACTCAATCAGCCATTAGAGTGTTAGCTAGCGAGCTAGAATCAAACGACACAATGCAGGGCACTTTCAACAGCCTAATGACAGTTTCTGGACACACTTTCAACACAGGCACACAACACACTAACAACATACTTACAACATGACAACACATGCTCAGAATAACAACAAACAAGAAACTTTTATCTCCAAACATGGGTACATAAATCACACATTTTGACAATGATAATAAAAAATAAAACACTAAACTAGGAATTAAAAACAATTTACAACAGTGTAAACGAATGGTGGAACGTTGAGGTCATCCGAGATCACCTGCAGAAGAGATAAGAGGAGGGTGCAGAAGCCCCAGAGCACCAAAGTACCAACTCTTTAAGGAGGAGGTAACCCGTTTACCTGGTAACCGCTGTTTCCAAAGAAACCCTGCTTGTTGTATTTGCTGCTCTTGTCACCTGCGAGACATCATCCTCATCATTATTATAGTCAATTATTGATCACCGTTATCATCATCCATATTAATATCTGGAATCCATCCGACAGTGGTACTGCTAGAAGTACTCACCGTAGTTATTGAGTGACTTCCCCTCTCCTTCCACCTCTGGCACGGTGCTCGTAGCAACTTCCTTCAAGGGGGAGGAATTGTAATTTTATTATCAACTGTGTGTGTGTGTGCTGTGCCGTGCGGGCGTGCGTGTGCGTGTGCGTCTGTGTCTAACCGTAGGATTTCACCGCCGTGTCTGGCTCCAGGGATGCAGGGTCATAGGTCAGGCCGGCCATTTCTGCAAGGAGATGAGCGAGAGAGTCAGTGAGGCTTTTAAAGAGTTAAACAGAGTTTACAGAGCTACATACAACTACAGACTAAAACTAAGACTAATGTATTAATAGTTCTACCCCACCTACCGTATTGTCCAGATCTGATGTCACCTGCACCAGCTGCTGAGACTCTGGCTCGCCTGTTAGAACAAAGGAGAACCTTAGAAATACAAACTAGTGCAGGAGACCGTAGATCATTCAACTAGTACAGGAGAACCGTAGAACATACAAACTAGTGCGGAGAACCTTAGATCATTCAAACTAGTACAGGAGAACCTTAGAACATACAAACTAGGCAGGAGAACCTAGATCATTCAACTAGTACAGGAGAACCTTAGAACATACAAACTAGTGCAGGAGAACCTTAGATCATTCAAACTAGTACAGAGAACTTTTAGGACATCCAAACTAGAGCAGGAGAACCTTAGGACATACAAACTAGAACAGGAGAACCTTAGAACATACAAACTAGTTTGGGTCTGGTCTAATCTAAACCTATTTTGCGTCTGGTCTAGTTCTGGTATGGGTCCGGACCACAGAATGAAATTAGTTTCTACTCACCAGCAGTATCGAGGGGCTCTTTGGTGTAGTGGAACCTTTCCAGCACCTGTTATAGTAAAAAAAAAGAAAGAAGGTATTCAGTCCCAAGGGGCGTTTTTGTGGATAGTTACTCCAGGATTGGGAATATTGAGCTACCGATATCAATGTATGCGTCACCATATCCTCCTGAGGACTTCGTTTTCGCATCCCTGCTGCTTCTGGCTGGGTACTGGTGGTCCAGCTGTGGAAGACAGAATCAATTCAAAATGTATTTAGGCTTTTGATAAAGCCAATGGAACCCCACAACAAAAATAAATGATATACAGTTAGTCTATAAAAAAAAATTATCAAAGATGCATTAACTTAAAAAGTATGTTTTAAGATTGTTATAAATATTGCCAAATGTGTTGAAGCTTGAGGAAAGGATAATATGAAAGAACGGAGTCATAGACAGACAGACACAGACAGAGAGACAGGACAGGTACCAAATGCTCCTTGGGCTGATATTCAGACGGCCATCCTCCATAACCTGTAGAGAAAACACAATATCTGAATATTCTTTACAGTTTCTTCTATTCTTACTGTGTTAATAACAGCTACACACACACATCTTCCAGAAGCTGATTGTTGACAAGACAGAGGAAGCTTGACCAACCTTGACCATATTTGGCAGCAAGAATTTCCCTCAGCCCAGGAGCCTGTCCTTCCATAAGGTCCTCCGTACCCTGAGGGACAGGAAGGATGTCAAAAGCAGTCCAAGACATGACCCCCTAAACACGGCCCCCATTCGCCCATTGGCTGGAGATCAACAAGAAATTATCAATCTCAGGTAAAGGGAATTTGTGAGTGAGTGAGTGAGTACCTGCTCACTAATCCTGGTGCATTGTGCCCTCCTTGTCCAGCACCATAACCTGGTAAAGAAAGCATTAACATGAACCTTCTAAACCTTTCATACATATTTATCTAACAGTTATAATGCCAACAGTTCAATCTAATCTCATATCCTGTAACGCATACAAATTTGACCGTGCATATGTAAATACTGACGTATTTTCTGTAATATATGTGAATGTGATTCCTGTATACCAGTCCCCGCACCGTACTGTCCGGGCCCCTGGCCCCAGGGCCACGGGGTTGACCCACGAAGGGATCCTCCAATCCCGGAATCACAACACGCATCCTCACAAACCATGTATTGACACATCCTGGCTATCATCCTCCTACTGGTATAACGTTGAGTTTGGAAAACAAGCAAGCTGGTTGGTCTCTCACCAATTCCAATCCTCAAAACCATTTACTCTGTCTCTTTGTTGCTATAGCACCAGAAGCTAGTCAGCAACTTCCACCTCTGTCGGTCAAGGGGTCTTTGGCGTGTGCGTGTGTTTGTGTTTGTGTGTGTGGCGTGTCCCTCACCATACTAGTTGAGGATTTCTGGGGGCCCATCCCCTGGCCCCCGTACGGCGTCCTCCCCTCCCTGTAACCATGAAACTGTTCAGAAACTTTCATTGTGCAAGAGTCCGCAGAGAGCCCTGGTGTGTGGCTCGTCCTGGTCGACCTACCGCCATACGCGCCCCCGTAAGCCCCGCCCATCTGCCCGGCTCCGCCCATCTTCCCGGCTCCGCCATTTTCCCTGCTGCGTCCATTTCCGGCTGGCTGGGCCCCAAACTGACTGCTTCCTGGGTCATGATGACAACACAGGAAACTCACATTGCTGCTTACTGTTATAGTCATCTAGCAGACGTTTTATCCAAAGAGAAATACGGCTAGTACTTAGGGCCATATCTCGCTCAAGGATGCCTTCACATGGACATTAGGAAATAAAACCACGATTATTTCAGCTGAGGGTCAAAAACGGCAGACACAGCACTAGTCTACGTTAGAGAGAGGCAGGGTTGGGTCTCTGATTGGTACAGCGAAAGGGGTGTGGTCTTACCGTCTAGTCCTACAGGGACAGCTGCACCTGTAACAAACACACAAAGTCCATAAAACACAATGCATGCCTTATATATGGAATGGTGGTCCTGTGTTAGCTCAACTGGTAGGGCAGGGTATTAATTGCAAGGCAACTGCAGTTTGGGCTAGGTAAGGGTTTAGTTAAGGGTGAACAAAGGTCATGGTATGTAGGTATGAGGTTGGGTTAAGGGTGTAGAGCTAAGTAAACGTTAGGTTAAAGTTAAGGTAGTCGGTTGATTCCCACCATATTGTCCCTAGTGTTCTGTCCTCTGTTTCCAGCTCCCCCCAGATGACCTGAGGGACCAGAACCAAGCGATTAGAAGAATTAAGAAGAATAAACGTGCATGACATGAATGTGCACAACACATATTAATGTATTAGCTGGTACCTGATTGTCCATTGAAAGCAGGCACTCCTTGACCAAGACCTGGAAAATAACTCCAAAGAAAAACAAAAGAAACATTAGAAACAAATTCTGTTTTACACACTGGGTTATGGACCTTATCATCCTCCTCCTCTCTCCTTACACTGCGTATTTCTGGTTGAAACTCCTGCCCCATAGCCATGACCTGTAAGAGAACATTTTATTCCATACATTAAGCCACCAAACACTGGCCTTGTTCGATGAGCCTAAAAAAGCTACCTCAATGTATGTAATACTAAGCACCAGTATTATATTATCGAACAAATGTATTATCTACATATGTAGGGTGTATGGGTGGTCCTGGTACCTGCATTTCCATTCACAGCAGGGAGTCCTTGGCCGAGACATGGAGAAGAGACCAAAGAGATGTTAGTTTAGTATTGGTTGAAATAAATAATATGACATATGAGATTTCCCTCCACTCTACCTCCACACCCCTCTCCTTACCTGCATACTCTGGTTGTAATCCGGCCCAGTAGCCATAACCTGTGAGGACATTTGATTCCATACTTTAAACCACCAAACATGACAGACCTAGATTAGATAAACAGTTTTCCTGGTCAAGATCTTCTATAGCCCTGATTGGAGATTTGTTTTAATACAATAACAACATTTACATCCATACAGCATTGTAATATTACAAAACACTTTATGAGAATATTTGAAATCAAAAATGAAAAGAAGATTTGGGGTGTTGTACCGTTGGCCGGCGCCCCTCCAAACGATGGGTTACCATAGTGACCAGCCCCAGGGTACGCCCCTTGCCCGAACCCTGAGTCACAAACACACCCTCAGTCACATAACCATAAACCAGCCCTCACTTGATTCATGTTACACCATCACTAACCTAGCTTCACTTGTCTCATGTTACCCCAACACTAAACTAGCTTCACTTGAGTTTATCTTATACTACACAGTGAATGGGTTGGTTTGTAATATAATGACAAACGGATAAGACCACAGCTCACCTGGCTGTTGTTGACCGTAAGGAGAACCAAACCTGAGGAAGTGAGAGGGAGATGGGAGAAAGAGATCCTCATGCATTTAAAATAAATCTTGTTTTTGCCATTAGTTATGGATTCATAAGTCTTTTAAGAGCTCTAAAAGGGTGTGTTCATGAAGTGGCCTGGGGTATGCTGTGATATGATTGCTATCTGATCAGAGGCTTCCAAGGCTTGGTCAATCCAATGATGTACAAGCTCTACATGCATGTATATACATTTGTGTACCTGCTCCGTGTCCTGGTACATTGTATCCACCTCCTTTTCCAGCACCATAACCTGTTGAAGTTACATTGCATTAACCTTCTTAACGTCTTATACATATTAAATACTAGAACACACACTGTCACCAGAATCATTCTCATGTACGAAAACGCATGTGTGGTTGTTAGTCTTGGAGAGCAGGTGTGTCTACCTGGTTGGATGCTTTAGCACCCTCCTCCATTAGATAGCCCTCCTCCATTAGGATAAGCGCCTCCTCCATTAGGATAAGTGCCTCCTCCATTAGGATAAGCCCCTCCTCCATTAGGGTAAGGCCCTGCAGTGCGACCTGTCCAATCAGAACACCTCCATCATCAGCAGGTTATCTAGCATCAGTGGCCTCTATGGGTTAAGCTATGGAGGTGCAAGATTTAAATATAGATTCAAATAAATTACCGTTTGGTTTGCCTCCAAATTTGTTCAGGAAAGCAGGCTCCTGCGCCATAACCTTTTTAGCCCAAACCAAAAGTTAAGACATGCAATATATGGATATAAACTAATACAGGAACTAAAAGCAGTCGCTATGTTTTGTACTCCAGAGGATGATTGTGAAGGCTTCACACTGGTGGTTTGTAACATCTTTAGTACTAAAGGATTGTGGATAATGTAGTCTTCAGTGTGGTTGTCTCACCTTTCTGGTTGGTACCAGAGGGCCCCAGTTCTGCTCCATAATCTGAAACGACAAGCGCTAAACGTTCAACTAGCAACCCTTGTGTTCTGAGCCGTCTCTGATGCGTTTGGATTTAGCCTGGTTGCCTTACTAGCTCTCCTGGGAGTTAGAAGTAAGTAAAAAAGTAAATAATAAACTGCCTACCAGTCTGGGTATCTTCATTCCACTGGCCCCCTGCTGTGGCGAGGTCCACAGTCATTGAAAGGACGTGTTCAAATGTTCAGCCAACATAACACATCTTCAGGTTTATCTTCATGTAGTGAGTGATTGGCTGACATCATGATATCAATGATTTGGTAGCCGTGTGATGGATGTGGCGAGGAGAGGTTTGTTATGGTTAGAGGTTCCATGCATCACCTGGTTGGCAGCTTTAGGACCCCTCCACACTGATGGAAGCCCGGCACTCTTCTCTGAGGGTCACAAAGATAGACAGGGCCAGGGGTCAGAGGTCAAACACCATCGCGTCACATCTTCTCGGGTCATAGCTAGGAGGTGGTCCTACAGGGTGTGATCTCAGAAATCCGATCCATGCTCGGGGAGTCAGACAGGACAGCACACACCACTGTTAGTGCAGAGAAATACACCAACGCAGTGATTAAAACTCACAAACCAAGGGGGCGAGGGCTATTACAGAGGTCAGAGTGATCAGCAGGTGAATGATGCTGAAATAACATCTAAAACATCCGACTCAACAGCATGCAAGTGGATACAGCTGTGACAAGCCTGAGGTTCGAACAGCTTGGATTCACTCTGTTAAACACGGTCGTTTAACTGCACTAAGATCTGACAGTTATTTAACAAAACTGCGTCAATATTGTGATTATATATATTCTATGTATTAACTACAGTAGTAGTAGAGTACTACACACTAGATTACACTTGTTTGCCCAGTGTACTTGGATCTATCGGATCTGTACGAAAACAATAGAGACTTCAGCAGCATAGACTACATGACTGCCAAGAACTGTTGAGGAACTATAAAGAAACAATCATCTGCTCAGAGTGAATCCTTTCAAGTAAACGTTATCTCACAGATGTAACAGACGCATAGAGTGCTAACAGACAGCAACTCGTGGTGAAAAACACAGCATGTCTGACCCGATACGAGAACCCAGCATGGCTCCAGCATGCACCACATACGGACAACGTGCAAAGACAAACACACGTGCAACAACGCACACGGACCAGGTTTGCTAGCGATCTCAACCAGAGAGCCCTCGCCGGGTGTCGGTAGCTGGTGCTGGATGACCGCCCTCTCTGGCACCAACTCCTGCCGATGTCCCCTTAGTGGTCGCCACGGTTTGGGTAGCGGTGCGAGACCGTCGACCCCCTCAGGGCAGCAGGCCGGTGAGCTCGGGCCCAGGGAGGAGTGCCGTCACTGGGGCGTTCTGCTCGGGCAGTTTGCTGCCCGTCAAATACCCTGGGGGTTCCAAACGCAGGTCAATCCCCAAGTCCTCAACACTGTTTGACTCACTAGTAAGAGCTGGAGGTGCATGCTTCAAATCAGAAGTCCGGATCCTTCAGCAGGAGAGAACGCGCACATTAGTGGATACAAGTCAGTTTGGGAGGGATTTCACCACATATTCCGGAGCGTTTCATTGGGTGACATGCAGATGGCTCATGCCGGTTAACGACCGCATGCAGCATCACTGGTCCAGATGGAGAACATGCACCAGAACGCCCAGAGCCCGACCAGAGCCACTGGAGGCGTTGTTGATATAAATTGGCCGCTAGGGGCCCGTTCCCCTGACAGAGGCCCCAGGAGTGCTTGTAGAAGTGGTCATACCGTTTACAACACAGCATACTTGAGCCAATCATTTTGAATAAGGCTGTTTGGAATTGTAATTTGGAAGTCCAAAAAAGATTTGGGTCACTATCATTAAAGT
Organism: Gadus chalcogrammus; assembly: GCF_026213295.1. Taxonomy (NCBI): domain Eukaryota; kingdom Metazoa; phylum Chordata; class Actinopteri; order Gadiformes; family Gadidae; genus Gadus; species Gadus chalcogrammus. The sequence goes on from NC_079429.1 coordinate 7,444,605, forward strand.
AATTAAACATTTACTGAATTAAACCTCATCTACCCTTCGTGTCATAATTGTGAGTGTCAAAAAATGGAGTATCATCAACCCATCTCAGGTGTGTAGAGGGTAAGTCCCATGACTTCACAAAACCACATGCCCTGGTTGATTAGTTCTCAATCCATGCTAAGGAACAGTTTGGTTGTTTTCTATTAGGGGTTCCCTCATGTCACAACGTGTTTATGATCTTTGTTACACTATAGGGCTGATGTCAAATGACACGGCAAAGCAGCATGTTTGACAAGTCTTCAGGGGTCTTTTAATGGAAACAATTATTTGATGATGCATGAGAAAGAGTTGCCGGTGTTTGGTTTTGGTTAGGATTTTGAGTTGATGAAGAACATGACAGAAGAAGTCTGGATTTAAAAACGCTATGGCAATCTATGTTGTGACGTCATTACGCGACACACAATTTGCGGGACCTGGGGAAGTTTACCCATTTCAGGAGTGGACTGCGTTCCCTGAGGACCTCAGGTCCAGACTCTGTACTCCTGGTGGGGGGTGGCCTCTAGCAGAACATCATTCACACGCTCTTCAGGGTTCTGGGTCACGTTCTGGTCTTGGTGGGTTCTGGTTCTGGTTCTGCTGGTTGGGCTCTGGGGTAATGTCTGGTTCTGGTGAGGAGCTGTGTGACTGGAGCTGCGTTGGAGGCATCTCCTGGGGCTTCCCGTGCGTGTCCACTAGAGGGAACCCGCTCAGGGACTCATGGATGTGGTCTGGTGAGACTCCGCTCTCACCCTTGTTGTTAGATACCTTCTGCGGATCCGCACTCTGAGTTCCCGATTGGCCCTTCCCCGTGTTGAACTCCCCTATCGTAGTCTGGGAATATAGCACACTAGCATCTACCACAACCTCTGAAGTACATAGATAGGTGGTTGCTGTGGATAAAGAGGTGGCTGCTAGGGATACTGGATGGTCGCTACGGATACAGAGGTGGGTACTATAGATACAGAGGTGGGAGCTAGATACAGAGGTGGTACTATAGATACAGAGGTGGGAGCTATAGATACAGAGGTGGTTGCTATAGATACAGAGGTGGTTGCTAGGTGATTGCTATAGATACAGAGGTGGTTGCTATAGATACAGAGGTGGTTGCTAAAGATACATAGGTGGTTGCTATAGATACAGAGGTGGTTGCTAAAATGACATAGGTGGTTGTTATGGATACAGAAGGGGTTGCTAAATTGACAGTTGGTTGCTACAGATACAGAGGGTTTTAGCTGACCACATGGATAGATGGCAGTAAATATCAGCAGGATGAGCCAACTTTAGCAATGTTTCTCTGCGATCACGCGGGTCCACCAAGCCCTACGAACCACCAGTTATTCGCCAATCAGCTAACCCAAGCATCACGTGACCAGATTTACATCCCATCAAACACGGAACTACATTAGAGATGTAGAGATCCTCCACAGCAGGGCGGTAGGGAGGATTTCTTTTAAGTTTATGTTTCCATTTGGTATTAAAGAACAACGATATGTGCTTACCACCGTTGACTCCTTTGACTGCAGAGCCAGGCCCGTCAGCTCCAGCGCTGGGCCCCAGAGCTGCAGCGCTCGGGGAGACGGCTCCAGCTTCAGGCGCGCCATATCCTGAGAGGAAACAGACCAGGAATGCTACCAAGGCTACGGTCCACGTCCTGATGACTTAACTGTAACCCCATTCAATGGAGGAAAATTGGGTCCAATTATAGGGACTCACCCTTCTGCTTTGCGCCATATCCGTTCGCACAGGACCCCCTGCTGCTATCTGCCGCGGCGGGGTCGTAACCTTGATGATAAACCGAGCGTTTGATAGCAGGAGATGCTGGTAACCACTGGTGCAGGATGTCATTACAGGCTTCCAACAAGTCAATAGCTTTAGCATTAGTTAAAACTGTTTAGATTCAGCATTAGGCAAAGCTTTACCATTGGCTCTGAATGTAATATTAGCTGACAACAAATGAAGCTTTAGCATCTACGATGAGAGCCCCCCTTGTTATGTGTAAGACAGTCAAATCCAAGAGAACAAAAATCCCTGAACACGGTTTCACAACACAATACACTGTTTTTAATGCTACCTTTGATAGATATTTGTTTTGAGTTGAAATGTGTGCAGTCTGAAAAGTTAGTCAAGTGAGCAGTCCCAAGTTCTTTTACCATTTGGTTGGGCTCCGTATCCGTTTGGAACACCAGAATTAAACTACAGGACACAGAAAAAACGGTCAAGTCCATCCATTGACTCATCTTCCATTATAGTCTTCCATCTACCTCTCATCAGTGAGTATATGGTGGGTGCTACGCTCCAGGCTTACCTGCTTTATCTGCTGCCGGGCTGGGATTGCCACGTCCTGGGAGGAACCCAGCTAACACACCTTGAAACAGTATTAGCGTTAAAACAGCATTGACTAGCATTATAATAGCCTCAACCATGCCCCGTTCTAGCATCATATAAGCATTTACATAGCATCACACTAGCATTGTTATTCTGGTCTTCACCTTTGGCCTGGCCTTGGTTTCCCTTGGCAACACCGGCTCCAGCACCGTAACCTAGTGATGAGAAGGAACAGGAAGTACAATGTTGTTTTGTGACGACCAGAAACTAAATAACTCTTTATGGGCCTCGCTATAGTTTTGTATGCAGGTTGTGTATGACCAACAGGTTGCTGTAATACTTTGCATGTCTTTGTCATTTCTACAAACCGTTTCCTTTGGTTCCTTGTCCATTAGCCAAGCCAGCCTGTGCACCATAACCTGAAATACAAATGATTATGTTTACATGACTTAGGCTGCGCGCGTGCGTGCTGTGCGAGTGTGTTTCAATTTGAGATCATATTTGTTAATCTACAAACCGTTTCCTTTGGTTCCTTGTCCATTAGCTGGTCCTGCTTGGGCACCATACCTGAAATATATATTATGAATGGTACGCGTGCGCGTGTGTGTATTGATGAGGTTGATATCATATTTGTCAATCTACAAACCGTTTCCTTTGGTTCCTTGTCCATTAGCTGTTCCTGCTTGGGCACCATAACCTGAAATTATAGATTATGACATGGTTACATGGAGTGCGTGTGTTTATTTGAATTTGAGATCATATTTATTCATATACAAACCGTTTCCTTTGGTTCCTTGTCCATTAGTTGGTCCTGCATGCGCACCATAACCTGAAATTCATATTTGTGTTTTATTAATCTATTACAGGATGTATTCATATACAGATCTACATCTGTCTTGTTCCAACAGAACAACATTTGATCCCCAGAGGGAATAATCACATCAATGTATGACACAGTATCATGTTTTGACCAGAAGACTAGCTGTTAATAAACATAAGGCATCTGTTCAAAGGGTGTCATTAGGTCGTAAACTAGTAGTTACCGTTGAACCGGGCTCCATAGCCATTAGGCACAGCAGCAGCTGGCTGGTAGCCTGCAGTAGGTCAAGAGTATGGAACATTAGGTATTAAGAAAAGTAAACATCAAATATAGTAGGATACCATTTTTTTCATGATCATATTGATTATTTCAGCTGGAGGGAAACTTATTTACCGTTTGGTTTGGCACCTTGACCGTTCTGAGACCCATAACCAGCTGGAACAAACAGGAAAACAGCTTCATCACTATGTCATCAAGGAAACTATTGGCATTATGGCCATGGAAACTGCTACAGCCACATAGTAATACTTGGTAGTTCATAGGCGAGTTTAAGTGGTGGTTAATAGGTAAGGTCAGATGATAGTTAATAGGTTAATTGGACAGCTCATGTGGTGGAATATATCGTTAGTTTAGTTTAGGTTCTCCACCTGGCTTTGGCCCCTTCATCCCTCCTGGGAGGAACCCAGCTCCTAGCGCTGAACCGGCCCTTTGGTATCCAGCAGTCTTTGCAGGACCTGGAGAAGCACAGCAAACACACAGGGCAGCCACTAGAACAAACTATACAACTAGAACGCGTGATTAAACAACTAGAACACTATCGAACACATTTAAAATAGAGAAACTGGAATATACTAAGAACAATCACGAACTATACAATCCTATAGAATACCTTGGATAGATAGAAATAGAACACCATCATCCCATAGAAGATATAATAGTGTTAACCTGAGGGAATCCTTCACCGGTTGAGACTTACCTCTGCTGGGCTGAGCTCCATAACCTCCTAGAGAGACAAGGGATCACATGGTTAGACTGAGCATAGATTGTCCTCGCATCAACATCTCACCTGACAAGACCCTCACCTGTCATGGGGTTCCCAGCCAGCTGGGGGCCCTGGTTGACACCGAGGCCCTGACCTGCTCCTATAACAGAAGACCAAGAGGCCACACTTGGTTATACCTGGTAGTACACACCTGGTGGTTCAGCTACCAATACTTTGGGACGAATGCACTATTGTCAGATACCTCATATTGCAGTCATATACAAATGTTTCTATAAAGTCTCAATAAACTCAATGTCATGGGTAGACGAGGGATAAAGGGTGAGGCAGATGAGGTGAAGGAAGAGGAGGGGTGAGGAATACGAGGGTGAGGAAGAGGGCGTGTACCATAGGTTGGTTGTCCGTTGCCCTTCGTTGGTTTACCGGTGGCTCCGAGGTGAGCTGGAAAACACAAAACGCAATCAAGAACCCAGCTCTGTACACGGTAATATATGTTCTGTCGGACGTCTGCATTTAAACAAACCGTTTCCTCCGTTAGCCTGTCCAGCATGGGCGCCATAACCTGAAACACACATTATTTAATGTTACCGATAATTTCACATGCAGGTTTTGGGAGATAAGTTAGTATTTCATGTTAAATTACTCAGACCACCTCAGAAGAAAATGCTTTCACATAATTGATTCATTGCGCGCGTGCGAGATACATGTAACTTATCGTTGCCTTTGGCTGCTTTCCCATTAGCTTGACCTGCATGTGCACCATAACCTGTAATGTTCATCGTGTTAAACATGGTGTGAACGTGCATGTGGGTGTGTCTGTTTATTCATACATTCTAATATTAATTGATTCATGTACAAACCGTTTCCTTTCGTTCCCTGTCCATTAGCTGGTCCAACGTGGGCCCCGTAACCTAAAACGTTTGGGTTAATACAGGTTTATATGCGTTACATTTACGTGTTTATATGTGTTACATTCACGTGTGCGTGCGTGCGTGCGTGCGTGCGTGCGTGCGTGCGTGCGTGCGTGCGTGCGTGCGTGCGTGCGTGCGTGCGTGCGTGCGTGCGTGCGCGTGGCCTTTACGAACCATTTCCTTTGGTTGACTGTCCGTTGCCTTGTCCTGCCTGAGCGCCATAACCTGAAAAGTATATAATTATTAACATATATGTATCAGTGTTATAGGCAATTTATTACATAGATGAATGTTTACTGCATGGTAATATACCGTTTCCTTTGGTTGCCTGTCCGTAGCCTTGTCCTGCCTGAGCACCATTACCTGGAACATAGATTGACGTTAAATGACAATGCATGCAATGCAATAACATGTTACCTATGAATGGAACACGCATGTATTAATACCATTTCCTTTGTTTGCTTGTCCGTTGGCTTGTCCTGCCTGAGCACCATAACCTGAAATAGAGGCTCATGTTAAATTACATGCATCAAAGGCAATAACATGTTATCTTAACTGTAACACGCATGTTATATATTAATGTAATACACATTTATTAATACCGTTTCCTTTGGTTGCTTGTCCGTTGCCTTGTCCTGCCTGAGCACCATAACCTAAAATATAATTTAATGTTAAAAAACATGTATGCATGGCAATAACATGTTACATATGAATTTAACACGTATGTTTTATATTCATGTAACAAGCATATATGTAATATACCGTTTCCCTTGTTTGCTTGTCCATTGCCTTGTCCTGCGTGTGCACCATAACCTGAAATATCGATTCATGTTAATTGACATGCATGTAAGGCAGTACCATGTTATATATTAATGTAACACCCATGTATGTGATATACCGGTTCCTTTGGTTGCTTGTCCATTATTTGTTCCTGCGTGTGCACCATAACCTGAAATATAGATTCATGTTAAATTGCATGCATACATGTAGTATGTTTTAGGTACATGTATTTAACATGCATGTATATTTAATGTTATATACCGTTTCCTTTGGTTCCCTGTCCATTATTCGGTCCTGGGTGAACACCGTAACCTGAAATATAGGTTCATGTTAAATGACATGCAAGCATTGCGATAACATGTTATATACATTTAACACGCATATATATTAATGTAATAAGCATGTATGTAATACCGTTTCCTTTGGTTGCTTGTCCATTATTTGGTCCAGCGTGTGCACCGTATCCTGAAATATAGATTCATGTTCAATTACATGTATGCATGGCAATAACATGTTATATACATTTAACACGCATGTTAAATATTGATGTAACACGTATGTATGTAATACCGTTTCCTTTGTTTGCTTGTCCATTATTTGGTCCAGCGTGTGCACCATAACCTGAAACATAGATTCATGTTCAATTACATGTATGCATGGCAATAACAGTTATATATATTTAAAACGCATGTTAAATATTAATATAACACGCGTGTTATAAATTAATGCAACACGTATATATTAATACCGTTTCCTTTGTTTGCTTGGTCCATTATTTGGTCCAGCGTGTGCACCATAACCTGAAACTAGATTGATGTTCAATTACATGTATGCATGGCAATAACATGTAATATACATTTAACACGCATGTTAAATATTAATGCAACACGCATGTTATAATTAATTTAACACGTATGTATTAATACCGTTCCTTTGTTTGCTTGTCCGTTGCCTTGTCCTGCCTGAGCACCATAACCTGAAATATAGATTGATGTTAAATAACATGCATGCATGCATGTATCGAGGTAACATATGTTATGAGTGTATGTATTTAACATGCAGGTATGTAAATAAATAATACCATTTCCTTTGGTTACTTGTCCATTATTTGGTCTGGCATGAGCACTGTAACCTGAAATATAGGCTCATGTTCATTGACATGCATACATTTATCAAAGTATCGTATAGGTATATGTATTTAACATGCTTGTATGCATATCAAAGGTAATATAGCATTTCCTTTGTTTGCCTGTGCATTATATTATATATTATTACATTATATTAATGTAACACGCATGTTATGTATGAATGTAGAATGCATGTATGTAATACCGTTTCCTTTGGTTGCTTGTCCATTATTTGTTCCTGCGTGTGCACCATAACCTGAAATATAGGTTTGTGTTAAATTACATGCATGCATGGCAATAACATGTTGTATGTGAATGTAACACACATGTATTAATACCGTTTCCTTTGGTTGCTTGTCCATTATTTGGTCCAGCGTGTACACCATAACCTGAAATATAGATTTATGTTCAATTACATGCATGCATGTATCGTGTTATGTATGCATTTGACATGCATGTATGCATATTAAAGTAATATACCATTTCCTTTAGTTGCCTGTCCGTTGCCTTGTCCTGCCTGAGCACCATAACCTGAAATATACTCTCATGTTAAAATACACACATTCATGTATCAAAGTAACTTGTTTTATGAGTACATGAATTTAACATGCGTGTATGTATATCAAATGTAATATACCGTTTCCTTTGGTTGCTTGTCCATTATTTGGTCCTGCGTGTGCAGCGTAACCTGAAATAAAGGTTTGCGTTAAATGACAAACATGTACCGAAGTATGTTATAGGTATATGTATTGAACATGTATGTATGTATATTATACCATTTCCTTTGTTTGCTTGTCCATTATTTTGTCCTGCTTGCGCAGCGTAACCTGAAAAAAGGTTTGTGTTAAATCGCATGCATGCATGTATCAAAGTTTATTGTGAGTTTGCATTTAACATGCATGCATGTATATTAAATGTAATATACCGTTTCCTTTAGTTCCCTGTCCGTTCGCCTGTCCTGCGTGAGCACCGTAACCTGAAACATAAACTTGTATTAAACATGGTGTAGCACACATGCATGGATGAACGTACTGAACATATATGTAACCTGTATGTTACGTTGCATGTCAAATGTCTTCATGAACGTGGCATGTAATCTACAAACAGCTCATCTTGGTTCCCAGTGCGTTAGCCTTTTTTTGTTTCTTTTTTTTCATCTACATTCATTTATAATATAAAATTATCCTGTTACCGTTTCCGTTCATGGCCTGTCTGCTTGAAGGTCCAAATTGAGCCCCATATCCTGAAAACATTCCAACGTTAAACAGTGTGTGTGTGTGTGTGTGTGTGTGTGTGTGTGTGTGTGTGTGTGTGTGTGTGTTGTGTGTGTGTGTGTGTGTGTGTGTGTGTGTGTGTGTGTGTTAGAGAGATTATGTATTTAACAAACCGTTTCCTTTAGTTCCCTGTCCATATGGTTTTCCTGCATGGGCACCATTACCTGAAATATATCGATATTTTAACCCAACTTATATCCACATACAACATACGTCTGCTATATGTGAATGTTCTGCAAACATTAATGCACTGTTTAATTTGGATTACTGTTGTCCTGATGCCTTCTATTAAGAGTTATTAACGAGTCCACCCACCATTAGACTGGGGACGAGCGAAGGCAGCGCCACCTACAGGCCGGACACAGATCATATTGTATCAAAAGACATTTCATGTAGATAGAGTTGATCCTTTGTGTTGATTATGTTTGTACCATAGACATAGTGAATCAAGATGATATATTGCGTTAAATAATAACTGATATGATCAATGGCAATTCACCAACCTGCCCCTTTGATTGGCTCCCTTCCCTGTCCGTTCTGAGCCCCTGAAGCCCCGCCCACACCTGGAAGCACATTAATATTACATATAGTTTACATTTAAAGATCAGCTAAAAATCTGACCACATTCTCTCCTCACCCGTGTCCACACTGAGGGCAACCCTGATCAACGCATTATTTGTGTGTGATTAATTGAATTAGTCAAAACTGACTGAGTTTGACTTTGAAACTACACATGTTTGAAACGTTTAATTCACCTTTAGAAGGCATCAACATCCTTCCGATGCCGCGGCCATTTTGAACTTCCATTCCTAAAATGAAGGAGAGGGGCAAGATGAGAAGGAGTATAGCAGGCACAGGTGTATGATCTGGTGCGACGCGGTCTGGACAGAATATATACGCCGGTAACAGGTCAGGACATACCATTTGTTGGAGCTCTTTGTCCGTTGGGTACTCCATAAGTAGAGCCATAACCTTGAACAAAGAACATGTTAGCTCTTAGCCTCCCTATCTGTTAATGTGACAGTATGTATTATTGTCATAATCCTGTTGTATTAACATGTAGCAAAACGTATTGACAGCCAACAGTTTGTTGTATTGAAATGTAATGTTGTATTGTATTGACATGTAACAGTTTGTTTTCATATGAGCTGATTTACCCGCAGCGTATCCGTTGGGAACCCCACCAGCAGGTCCATATCCTAAGAAAATACGGAATACCGTTTACCGGGTAACTTTATGGCAGACTTTAATATGAAATAAGTTAGTTAAGTAATAGTCAAGTTTACCTGAATGGATAAGAGGCTTGTTAAGGTAAGTGATAGTTAAGGTAAGTCAAGTGATCTTTTAACCAAGTTAAGTTATGGTTCATTTAATAGTTCAGCTGAATGGGGAGGCTGTTCGAAGCGCCCCTCACAGTCACATGCCAGGTTTAGCCGCCTTAGATCACCATGGAAACGCAGATATGCGCTGTATTTTCACGAGATCACACGAACTCCTGGGGAAAACGGAAAAGAGGCTACCTCTCTTAAGAGACGCAGATCCAGCGTTGCTACGGTAACGGGCCACCGGGCAAACCTGACATGATTGTTTGAAATTTGGCAGACACACACCAGTCCATCTCTCTCTTCATCTCCATCGCTCTCCCTGCCTCCAACTCTTCCCATCCCCGTTGCTTATACTCATAGGCTGATCTGAATTTAAATGTTTACTTTATGACCTGCCAAGTTAGTTAAAAATATAAAGAAAAAATACGAAAAGCCATTTTTGCTAATATTTTTAAACCATTGGTTCAAGTCTTAATTTTCTTTTTAGCCAAATCCTGCTGTGGAGGCCTAAACTCTTCATCCTTCAGTTGTAAGAACTAAGCGGCTACGCGCTAACTCCGGGAACAACGTCGCCAAACGTGGAGGTCGTCTCACCTCTCATCTGCACCTCCTGCAGGAACAGCAGGAACACCGCCGTTCGCATCACCTGGCCCGTCGCCCGGGAAACCCCCCGATACAACCCCATCGCCTTGAATACGCTGCAGCACAAGCCCAGCCGGAGAGACGGGATAGGAGACAGAGAGAGGACAGTAGGAGGGTGCCTAGGATCCTAGGGGCCTCATATACCCTCCGTCTCTCGCAGGAACCCCCCCCCTTCTGGCTCTGTGGCTCCTCCTCCCTTGGTCATCAGTGGGTTCCCGTTTACACGGCGAACAACTCTCCACTTAAAGTGCCCCCAGACAGAGTGTAACTGATGGGGGGGCCCTGTGCAGAGGCCCCAACCTTGTCAACAAAGTGCTTGTATACTTAGCACTGACCCGTCACACATTAGCAGGGCTATTGGGGTTCTAAATTGGGTTTAAAAGACTGCAGATGACTGCCATCCATCCAAATAACCAACTCAACATACCAACACACGACAACGGCAGGATACCAGAAGAAGCAATCCGTCAGACGCCCTGTGGTGAGACAGGAGGCCAAAATACCTTCTGTGGACATGCATCATTCCAGAGCAAACACAATTATTTTGTTTGACTCTCAGAAGCTGTATGATGTGCAGTTTATGGAGATCCAGTGAGAGCCTGATCAAAGGTCTAGCCTTGCAGCTATAAACTGGTAGACCCAACGTTTGAGGTGAGATTACCTCATCCATAAACCTCTTCACTTAGGGCCGTGGTCTGATCTTGGGGGTCAAGGAGAACCTTAACCCTGTATGGACACATCTATGCTTCAGAGCTCTGCCACTTCTGAGAAAAGATGACGTTATGGATCAGTCGAAGAGAGAAAAGCTTCTTGTGTGTTTTAAAGAAGAGAAGAAACGAGGGAAGATCTCTCGCCTCCCGACCGGATTCCTCAGCTCACTGCCAAATCCTCATCCGGGGGTCAGGGAGTGGTGGCGGGCTCCAGCTGGCCAGACCCCTCACACACTTGGATGTCTCCCCACCAAACCATCTTCCCCATGTTCCGGAATAAACCTAGATCACATGTCTATAAGCATTTGTTTGGTTTGTTGAACCCACATAGCACAAGTTTTAAATTACACCTTGTTGACAAGTTCCCACACTTAAACTTATTGGAGTTAGATTCCTGCATTTGCTAATGGTGGGTGCTTTTTAGAGTCATTTCAAATCTTTAGTGACTGGTTGTAGTTGGAGACAGTGTTGAGCTGTGACATTGCAAGGCCCGAGTTTTGGTTTTTATGTTTGACGAGGAGATGCTGAGCCTTTTAAGGGCTGTTGACACATAAACGAGATGTGTGGAAACATGGCCGACAGTTTCATGACAGTTATGGCAGACAGTTTCATGACAGCTATGGTCATATGATATCTGACCGTGTCTTGCCAAGCCATACCATCTTCAAGAACTGCATAAAATGAGTCTCCAAAATGGTTTGAGGAAATACAATTCATAAAATGTTTCTTCTTTTTATACAGAATTTTATTTATCTTGCAAGTGCTCTATAGTGCATGTTAAATAATTTCCGTTTCCAACTTAAATAATATTAGACAACTGAGATATTTAAACATGAGGAATACAGTGCAATGTGCGCTATTCCACATATGTACATACATTCACTTTGTTTTACAAAAGCATCAAATAAAATAATAACATTTTGCACAGCCTCTCCTGGCGTGCCAGAAGGTAGCATTTAGCATTTCTACAATGAACAGATATGTAGCTGTACAATCATAAATAACTATACAATCCCAAGAATCCGAGCTACAGAACGTTAAACTCAGTTTACAAACGATAACGTAGAGTACGGCCAAAACCCTTTTGACCCCAAAACGTTAAGGTCCATCAAGGTGCCTTCTCAGAAACTATTGGATCACAAATTCGCAGAATGAACTAGCAGAGCCCATTAGCTCCCACTAGAGGTCAAGCTAACAAAGCTGACATCAAGCAGCACCTATAAAAATAAACCTTGTTTAACACAAGTCAACCTGACATGCTGAGTAAACATAATCATGGGCGTTTCAAGGGGGAGAACATAAAAAACAAGATAAAGGAAATAAAATGGAAACGGCGTGAGGGAAAGGTGAGGGACAGGGGAATAAATACAGTCGTTATTTACAGTAGATCTGCACGGAGAATCCAGTCCACCACGTTGGTGAACTCCTACCGTTGGGTTGACAATCTGCTGAAGAGATTAACTTCTAGAGCTCCTCCCTTTCACGATGGAAGAGCCAACCCTGACGCAGATCTAGAACAAAATTAAAATTAACACCCGAGTCAAAACGTACCCAATTATTTGCCAAATTACATCACCAAAAGTAAAGGCCAAATTATGGTTCTGCATCCGCCACCTTTTGACACACAGACATCGTGCTTTCCCTGCAATGACACATCAGGGACGAATCTACAGTGACCATGTGGAGCAGAAACATCATTAGGCAGGAACGGTGGACCCAGATTACATTAAAGAGCTCGGTTGACGGCAGAGCAGGACTTACTCCATGTTGCTCTTGAGCTGGTGGACGGTGCGTTTGTCCAGGTATCGGCAGAACAGCGTGAGGAGGTTTGAGGGCAGTAGCAGGGGCTCTACCAGGGTGCAGTGGGACAGCTCGCCCGCCACCTGGAAGATCGTGTCCGTCCTGGAACATTTAGAAAGACATGATAAACCCTGATCACAGAGGCCCAGGTGCGCGAGTGTTGGTGACTGTTTAGTACCATACCAGGTCTCGAAGTCTCCGATGCTGGGATCCAAGGGGCTCCCAGAGGAAAGCAACCTCTCCCCTTGGGACAGGAGGGCATAGAGCAGGGACAGACCAAACTGGGAAGACACAACATCACAAACTGACCCTCCATGTTTCAAACTCTGGACCTCCATGACCCTCAACAGTAGACTAGCGTCAAACTAGAGGTGTCAGAATTCGGACATTTTAAATCTCCCAGCGACATTTCCTTGTATTAAACCCAGGGCCGCACCTTGTTCTGGCAGGTCTGCAGGAGGCCCCCGGGACCCTCCGGGGTCTCCCCGACGGACGTCAGGTTCTTCAGGATGACTATGAGCTGGCTGAAGGTCAGCATTGAGATCACAGTCCTCAGGGAGGGGTAGAGCACAGGGAGAACCTGGGGGAGAACAAACCCACCACACGTACAGACTGATGAGCGTGGCAACACACAGCTGAGGAAGGTTCCAGGCTGTCTCTTTAGACAAGCAACCCATTCGAATTTCATGTAAAGTGAGACCATGGTCATAGTGACGCAACGGAAGGGCAGTACAGAGCTGGATAGAGTTTGTCATTATAAGGTTAACAGAGGTGAAGGTTCATCCATCGAGGGTCAAACTAAAGAAGCTTGTAAACGCACAAATGGCCCATATTTCCCTTCTCTTCTCGTGCACCATGACAAGACACAGGACCAGCAGTTGGTCTTCTGTAGATCACGCCTCAGGTGGCCTATAGAATACGTCTGTGTGATGGCTCGTCTACCTCATCCATGTCTCTGCTCATCAGCGTGGGGATGTGAGAGGTCACCACGGTCAGGATCCTCAGGCCGGCGGCCTGGTCCAGGAACGGAAGCAGGCGCGAGATCAGCTTTTTCCCCTTGCTGAACATGAGACACGACAGGAACTCCACACCCGTCTCTCTGCCAAAAAACAATAGGGATCTTCATGCAAGAGCACCACAGATAACATGCCTGCCCATTCTCTTCTGTGCTACTTCGAGGTCTCTGCCCTCTGTGTTTGTGGCCACTACTCCCACCATTGGTTCCAAACACCATGTGAAGGGCCAACTACAGCAGGAAGGAACTCACAGGGCATCGTAGTGCTGCAGCTGAGACAAGATGTTCTGAACCTTCCGCCGAGTCTTCTCCTTCGCCTTTTTCTCCTCCGCCTCAGCCAATACCTTGCCCTTCATCCTGTCTTCCTCCTCCACTTCAAGCAGAACCACAAAGAGCTGCAGAGCAGAGGAACCACAAAGAGCAGAACATAACCATGACAGGCGTGATCCACTGAGACGAGGTTCTCTGAATAAAACCAGGACGCTGCGTGACCTTCTCCATCTGCATTAGGACCTCGTGTTGCTGTGTTTTCACGTCTTTGGGTTCCTGTTGGATAGAAATGAATAAGACTAGGAAGGCAGAATAAGTAGTAAAAAGTATTTGACCTCCGTTTCTGCTTTCATTATACATCTTCCAATTCAGCAGCTATTGCCCTCTTTACAGTCCCTGAAGGGAGGGAGGGATCCCTGAACCGTGTTCCTTCTCAAAGTTCCCTGCCTCTTGATGCAAGGTTTTTTTTCCTTTAAGCCCTTTAGAAGGGGTAGGGGCATTGCATAATGTTGGCCCGGAAACCCTTTGAGACTAACTGATTAAGGGCTGTGCCTTTAAAGTGGTCGTCCAGGGTTCTTACCTCATGTGATCCATGGGTTGGGTTGGCGTTCACGGCACCGATGGCCCGGCGAGGGGAGTAGCATGTGGAAACCGCCACCTGGCCAAGAGAGCCCTCTATGTGGACCACTGTCAGAACAAGAATCAGACGTACAAACTGTTTGTGAGTGTTCAAGACGATAGAAGTGAACAGTTCTTGCGGACCCTCCTTGCGTCCACCACAAGGGCCCGACATGCCCCTCCCAAAAATTGTAACCTTCCTTCGTGGCAACGCAGCAGCAAGGGCTGCAATCTGTCTGCTCACTAAAACCCAAAGCAGAACCAAAACAGGTTCACGACTGCGTCAAAGCGTCTGTGTGGTCCTTCGTTGCGTGACCATAATCAGCCCTTTAAGCCAACCAATGGTACCTCATTAAGCAACGGGAAAATGTATGAAGGGCAAGGATTACAAAAACACTTCATGCCAAGGTGCCCAAGAACGTACCAGCAACTTGCTACTCCCACACCCATCTAAACGGAAATAATTGGTCATACAAACTATTGGGATAACCTCAATGGTGAGGAGTTTTTCAAATGGAGGATGACCTGGTGTGTAGGGTTCAGTCTTAGTGATGTAGGGCGTGAAGAGTTTAGGAGGCTCCCTCTTGCTCCGCATTCCCAGCTCCTCCTCCACCAGCTTGTCCTCCATCCGCCGGTAATATTCCTACAAAGTAACGGGTATTACCACCACCCAGCCAGCCCCTCCTCGCCACCAGAGGGCGCTCATTCCCACCCAAAGAGAGGCAGGAAGGGTAGTCCCCACCTGGTAGTAGTAATCCTCCAGGTCAGGGTTCTCCGTCTGCAGCTGGATCATCTGTAGCCGGGTGATCCACTCCTTCTCCTTCTCAGTCATCAGGTGGCAGTAGGGGTCCCAGCTCTCTGCCTTCCTAAGCGACGAGCCATCATCCAGACCCACGGGGTTAGATCACCACCAACGCCTCGGAGCATTCCCCTCGTAGACCCAGAGGTCAGACCCACCTTTCTGCTGTCCGCTTCTGGCCGAGGAGTCTCTTGTGTTGGGGGTGGAGCTGGGTGACGGGCCCAGGGTACCTGGGTGGGAGATTGTGTCACTATGAAGCCCTGCTTGGAAACCCCTACAAATAGGCCATCTTGTTAGAATTTAAAAACCCACCAGCCTTTAAAATGTGGAAAAAAAAACTCAGGAGTAACATCCTGCCAAATGGGGTGTTCCAGACATTTTCTGATTGGCTGATAGTATTTAAAAAGAGTGACTCCAACAGGCAGCATTTTGTTCAGCGCTGGGCTTTAGTGCTCAATCTACCACTGACTGATACAACTACAACCTCACCTGATAGGCTGCACAGGAGTGGAGGAAGGGCTGTAGTAGGGGGAGGGGCCTGGGGAGTTGGCACCAAAGCGGAGATGCATCATCTTTGGGGTCTGAGGCTGAAACGGGTAACATCAGAACACAAGGATCACGACAAACCAATGACCATGATAGCCAAGCAACGAGACGCGAGAAGTATTTGGCGCCGTATCTGGCGCTGGAATGCACCAGTCTGTAGGTGGGCTTCAGTGACGCTACCTGGCTGAATTGTGGTGGGGGCGTCTGTCTCGGTTGGACCAGGGAACCAGGGATTGTGGAGCTGTTCATCTGAGAGACCCCCCCCCCCCCCCCATCAGGAGAGCTTTAAAGACCACACTCTGGTACTACAGACTATGCTTCTAATTACCCTGTCATTACATTGAACGGATCTGTATAAATAAGCCATCTGAACGAGGTGGACGTACCCAGTTCCTGACGAGGGGGGACGGGCCAGGTGGCGGGCGATGGGAGTAGAGCCTGTTTGACAAGCCCTCTCCCCTGGGCAGAGTACCCCGGGCTCTGAACCCCGAGGAGGGATATGGAGAGTGCAGGATCGGAGGCGACCCACGGTGACCTCTGCCCCCATGGCCGTCGATCACACAGACGATAGCGTTGTCCTGCGCACAAGCACACGACCGAACAGTGTAATCAACTGGGAAAAAGGCCCCATTGCTTCAAGGGTTAGGGGGCTCCTTTCTCCATCTAGCTGAACTTGGGTAAGGGGTAAGGGGTAGAAATGGGAATGGGCCTAAATCTTGCTAGTGATGATTGGCCCAATGAACACAGATCTGATCCAAGATGACATAATGAATTAACCTCTAGTATGGATCCGGCCATTCTGTTTTTCCTGCAGGACGGCCCCATCCACTGAAACAAACAAACATACCAGTTAGAAATATCTCAAAAAGTACTTTCAAAGTTATAGTAATGCAGCATCAGATTCTGTTAAATAATGAAGCAGAATGGTGCATCTTCTTCACCAATGGACAGTTTTTTTCTATGAATAATTCTTGTATGCTGCTTGAATATAGAGACTAAGCCTGTTTCCCCTCTACTGTGGACAAACAGGAGGAGACAACTCACGCCCGCCCTCTGCATGGTGGCCCAGGGCAGAGGGGCTCCGCAGTCCACTATAGCACTGTCAAACGTCTGAAACACAACAGAGCAGTACTCACACACAGAGGCCAACAACCGCCATCGATGGATACCAAAGTACCGTACCTTAAAATGAGGATGATTTAGTTTTGTTCCTATTTTAGTTTTTTCTATAATCAAAAAGTGAAGAACAAAACATTCTACAAGGCATGATTGAGCACACAGAGCACACAGACACACTATGCCAAATCACTTTCAACATCAAGAAATTCACTCATTGGTTTGAAAGTTTAGGAAAAAGGTCAATTTGCAGCCAATGAGGATAATTATTTTTTGTGCCAGGCCTTTGGGCATAGGATTGCCCACTATTCTTGGTAGCCTGCTTCCTAGAGCTGG
The DNA here is from genome assembly GCF_026213295.1 of Gadus chalcogrammus. Classification (NCBI taxonomy): domain Eukaryota; kingdom Metazoa; phylum Chordata; class Actinopteri; order Gadiformes; family Gadidae; genus Gadus; species Gadus chalcogrammus. The sequence continues at coordinate 7,462,037 of NC_079429.1, forward strand.
GTCTGTGGCTACGTTTACATGATGACGGTCTGAACAGAAGACGCAAAAGTGGCATCGCATCTTCACTTTTAAGGGTGGGTGGTTTCAGATTTTTGCGTTTTTAAGCCCCAAAAAAGCAGAAACGAAAGGCAGTCAAATATTTTGTCGTTTTTACCCGCAAGCGTCCTCGTGTAAACGGGGCCCTAGCCTCCACTGGACTAAACACATTCACTAACAGACAGGCAGAGTGGCGGGAGGCTGCCGGATGGTTTAGTTTTGAGTAAAAGTAATAATGACACAAGATAACACTTGACTAGTGATCCTGAGAGCGAACGATGGATCACTGGATACATTTTCCCTAAATTTTCTAGACCGCGTACACAAGAAGTATCAGCAGCCTATACTTGGTATCGAATCTAAAAGGGATATCAGTGGCATTGCTGATCAATAGCCAGGATTAGGAGGGGGGGGGGGGGGTTCTGATCACCTTGATGCTGGGCCGCCCCTCCACCGTCCGGACCACTGCTGGGTCCTCAAACATCTGGGCTCTGATCCTGCCCCCCCGCACCCCATATCCTCGTGCTCCCCCCCCTCCTCCTCCTCCTCCTCTGCTGCTCCGCTGCCCCCGTAGGCCGAGGGGAACCAGCTGCTCCTTCTGTCGGGGTGGGGGGGTGGGAGGAGGGGACACTCTCGGGGCACGAGGGACGATCGGTGGCGGGGGAGGAACGATGACGCCGCTCCCCTTCTGCTCCACGTCCAGATCTAGGTGGAAGAAGACACAGCCTGCTCATGGATTCTGTTATGGATATTAATGGATTCATAAGCCATCGTTCATCACCCCACCGGCACCTCAGGCATTTGATTGCACACACACACCTTGTTGTGGGCTGATAATGGGCCAACCAGGGGGTGAAATCACATGCACGAACATGGACTTCCTAATCAAAGTGGACCCATCAACAGATCAATAGAGCATGACTGTGGTTCCTCACCCATGCCAAACGTCTCGTCGTTGTAGAAGTCGATGTCTTCGTCCTCTTCAGCCATGGCCTGGAGACCGCAGTCCATCTTTTCCTCCTCCCAGACACCTCCGCTGTCGGGCCACGATCCCCCCTCCCCCTCCTCCTTCTCCTTGGGAACCGCCGACGGACACTGGACCCCCAGAGAGACACAAGACCACAGTTCAGGATTGAGCACTTTGAGGCCTGCTCCTTGTGGAGCTAATCCGAGGACAAAGACCAGCTCCTGGTTGACAGACTCCCGCAGACCCACCCACCCACAGACAGCCACACTGCAATCCCTTTTAATGTTGAAGTTAACATTCTGTACGTAAAATCTAAAGCCAAAAATAGTGTTTACAAGAGTCAGACAACATCTTCCATTGCTTTGGGTATATAAAGACACACAATAATCACTGTTCAATAGGGTAATCTGTGTGCCAATGCAACGGATTCAGAACCTTGGAGTTCCAGTCCATAAATAGTCATGAGGCTTGACCCATTATGCAAGTAGTAGAAATTAAAGAAAGTTACCATTTATCCATTATTGGAGTAATCGAAGGGTGCATTATCCATTAAACAATGGGAGACAACACTTCAAAACACTATCTATTAGTTATTCCAGACTATGGTGGCCATGTTTTGCTGGTTTGGTTGTCACCTGAATAACCTTGCCAGCTGTAGTCCATTACGACTCGTGCGTGATTGACACACGGCAAGCTCTACATTCCAAGTATACAATCAGTCGCGATGTTTAGAACAAAATACGGAGAGACTTTGGATAGGATCTATTCCAACCTCCTTAACGTTTCGTAAATGCGGGGCACATGGCATGGGAGAACCACCACAACCAATTAGGCTAAGTCAATTTAGGAGACCGCACGCCTCCCGACTTTAAGGCAATACCAATATTATTTGTAATTTATAATTAAACAATATGAATTCAAACCCGCTGTCATGCAGAGCCTTCAGGCTATGCGAGTCCTAATTGATTGACCTAAAGAAGTAAATATTTATCTAACAGATGTCTAATTAATCCGCGTGCAAACAAGACCAAAATTAATCCGCGTGCAAACAAGCCCACAAGCGCGCGCGGATCGTCGTCTGTGTGTAGCGCATCAATGATTTGACTTGGTAACTGATTTAGGAAACTATTACTTACCCGCTGTTCTGAGTCACTCATGGTGTATGTGTGTGTGTGTTGGGAACGTTACTGACTTGATACTCGTGTGTCGCTCTGACTTCAGTTACCTGTCTCACGGACACCCGTTGACGCGCTCATCAGCCTATTTAAATGAGCGCGCAGGTGCACAGCTGCGCCAACGCGACAAAATGACGGACAGACTGCAACAGACCATACTTAATTTTGTGGAATCGGTTTATTCTTTGGTATAATAAAAATGCATAGAAAAAAGTGACAAAATAACACAATAAAACAGCTTTGGCACATCATCGTAGCGAGTACATAAAAGTGGTTTAAGCGGTAGACGTCATTTATAAAAGCCGTAGCGGTGACAATATAATACTATTGGTAATGTAAAGTGGAAATAGTATAGGAAGTCTCTTTCATTTAAACAATAATTTTAAACTCTCAATTAAGATCTTATATTTCACTTTTCAGGGTTCATATGACCCTTTTATGCAAGACAGCTCCATGGTCAATATTAAATTTGATTATGTACAAAATGTAAACAAATTACATCCAACAATTAGAAACTTCAATCGCTCATCAATTAAAAGCATTTAAGGGAAGCACCGACACCACTTTATGACCAAGACCAGAACCAGTCTTGAGACGTTCACCCTGGATAGAAGAAATGGTCATTTTATCTCAATAGAAAACAGTTTACATTGTATGAGGTGGATCTGGGTATTTGGGGAATTCTCTGGTACAAAAGTAATCTTCTAGCCTGATGTGTCGGACTGCCAGTATCAGCATCGGTGCCTGGTGTCAACATCCCGGCATCTGGCAGTCCATGGACGAACACGCCACAGGCCCCTGTCCTGCACGACAAACAGAAAGACTACCATAATGACGGTAAGTCTGTTTCTCAATCAGACTAATGGCGCACAGAATGCAGACCGAACGACAGACGAGGGGACCGACAGCGAGGTCGTCTGCCGCCTCTCCCCTCCTCCTTTCCTCCCCCTCCTCCACCTCCTTCTCATCCGAAGAGCTTGATGAAGCAGGGGTGGCAGTAGGGCTTGTTCTCCTGCTCCTTGAAGCAGCCCTTGCTCAGGGGCTTGAGGCAGAAGTGGCAGACCAGGTGGTGGGGGTGGAACTTGGCCCCCATGGCGGTGACGCAGCGACCCAGGATGGGCTGCTGGCAGGCCTGGCAGAGGCTGCCCCGGCTCTGGTGGTAGTGGGCCTCGCACAGCGGCTGGCCCTCGTGCTCGAAGAAACTGCCGTTCACGAAGGGGCTGTAGCACTCCTGGAGGGGAGGGGAGGGCCAGACGATCAGCATATCAAACACGCCTGAGGTATACAGGTAGTGTCAAACACACACCTAATGAAACCTAAACACACAGCTGATGTGCCCAAACGCACATCCACACACCTGACACACACATACACATACATAGCTAGACATACCTCAGATACACCAGAAATGACGTACATATATCGAATACACTCACACCTCAAACTACCAAAACCACCTAAGCACACACTCCACACCATAAAAGCCCAAGCACACACAGCTCAAAGAAAGCTAGACATTCACATTCCTACCCATGGTACCCAAACACACCTCAAGCACAGGTATGTTTGGGTACATTGACACACCTCAACAGATATACACACACACACACACACACACACACCCAAAGAAATGTAATGTTGGTGTGGGACGTTGCATGATTATATTGTGATTGCAGTATTTTTTATCGAAAGAAAAAATCACATTGTCTGTGATATAGAGAAGGCCTGACAGTCTTGATGAGGAAGAGGAAGATGAGGTATTCCTCACCCGACAGACGAAGCACTGCGGATGCCAGAGGGAGTTCAGAGCTGAGATGTAGTTCTCCAGTATTGGTTGAGTGCAGCCTTGACAACGGGAGGCGAAGAGGTTCAAAAAGCATTGCTGGCAATACTGCTGGCCCTCGCGGTCATGGAAACCTAGAGGACAGCACAGGAAGGTTTGAACCTCTGATTCCTTTGATGTTTAACGCACTAGTCTGGTCACTGGGTACTTTAATTCATTAGTCTCTGGTTGCTTTGATATTTTAACTCATTGGTCTGGTTCATTTGAGGTTGTTACTAACTTTTACTACTGCTATTTGATCCCCTACTACCTCTGTGTTACACAACAAATAAATAGATGTGTTTATTAAATAATCCCTATTAGTTGAATACACTGTAGTCAGTTAGTCTTCCTGGGGTCCACACATGTTGCATAAGACAAAAAAACCATAATTACAGTATATTCCTAGTTTCATGTTCATAATTCATAATAGTTTGTGTGTGAGAGTGTGCAGGTGTGTGTGTGTGTGTGTGTGTGTGTGTGTGTGTGTGTGTGTGTGTGTGTGTGTGTGTGTGTGTGTGTGTGTGTGTGTGTGTGTGGGTTACCTTCATCTCCGAAGGCTCTGCTACATTTGACACAGCAGAAACATTCCGGGTGCCAGTTTTTATCCAACGCCGTCACCATTTTCTACCAGGAATACAATCACAAACCTATTTATTCATTTAACTTACAGATATTTATAATATATCATTTACATCACGCACGTAAACACACACACTCAAGCACAACCACACATACACCAACACACACACACACACACACACACACACACACACACACACACACACACACCCACACACACACACACACACACACACACACACACACACACACACACGCGCGCTCGTGCTCACGTTGAGGATGGGCTTGCTGCAGTGGGCGCAGTGGGGGGAGAACAGCGTGAAGTAGTCCGATTCGCAGTATGGACGGCCGTCCTTCTCAAAGAAGTTGCGGCTGCCGAGCTCAGCCTCGCACTCGCTGCACACAAAATGTTCAGGGTGCCACACCTTCCCCAGCGCAGTCACCACCTGGGGAGAGACCATGAAGATACTATACATTACTGTATATATATATAACTACACAACCAGACACACAACCACCTTCCCCAGCACAGTCACCACCTGGGGAGAGACCATGAAGATACTATACATTACTATATATACAACCAGACACACAACCACCTGCAGCGCAGTCACCACCTGGGGAGAGACCATGAAGATACTATACATTACTATATATATATAACTACACAACCAGACACACAACCACCTTCCCCAGCGCAGTCACCACCTTGGGAGAAATGATATATCAATATATCAATATAAATAATGATTTACTAAACATATATCATATTATATGTATATATATATATATATATATATATATATATATATATATATATATATATATATATATATATATATATATATATATATATATATATATATATATATTATATAACATCCTCCAACACCTAGCTAACAACCAGACGCACAACTAACTAACTACATAACCAGACAGACAACCACCCTCCCCAGGTTACAACCTAGAGAGAGAAGATAACAGATAAACTATGCCTAAGCCACCAGACAAACACCCCTGCACAAACAGCTACACAGCTGGCCACACAACTGGAGACCAATGAGTTTGTTAGGGCCAATTAACTTACTACTGTTAATTTAGCATTTGAAAGACACTTTTATCCCAAGTGAAATGCTGGATTCATTCATTAAGGAGCAGGGAGTGGTTATGGGGCTTTTTGCTCAAGGATGCCCTAAGTTGGACCGCGGCCATTGGGGTTCGAAAACCAAGAACCTTTTGGCTGGAAGTCCAACACCCTAACTGGCTCAGCTATACGCCCAGACTCCAATGTAAACCTCGGCTACACCTGGAGCCAAACATCCATGGAGACCTCACCTGTCCCACTACAGGCTTCTGACAGGCGCAGCAGTTTCCCTTGGAGGAGGTCTGGACCCCCTGTCTGGTCAGGTCTGACTGGAGGAGCCCCAGCATGCTGTCCAATGAGCCGCCAGACGAGGCCTGGGGGGGCGGGGCTGGCTGCTGAGGCACTGCCACAGCTTGAGTGACAGGTATGACCGGCTAATAGGTGACAGGGATAGATGGTTAAATAATGTGATTGGCATGTTGAACGTAGTGTGCAGCATGTTAAGGTCTGAAAGGTGAATGGTTCTGTGTGTAGTGCGTTGAAGTGAGTGTAGCATGTAATGTGAAGCATGTAGCCTGTAGCCTCTAGACTGTATCACGTAGCGTGTGTTGAACGTAGTATGTAGCTTGTAGGGTGTAGCCTGCAGCATCTAGCCCGTAGATTGTGTGGACCATATAGCCCATAGTGTGAGCCTTATATCTCTTTGTGTGTAGCATGTTGCTTGTAGCATGTTGCGTGTCTCTGGACTCACGGTGCTATGGACTCTGAAGTCGGAGAGAGAAGCCATCAGTTTGTCCAACTCAAGAGTAGCCGAGGTGGCGGAGGGCTTCCCTGAGCTACAACACAACACACGTTCTTTACAATGGATTTTCCATACAGTTACAAACGATATAACACAAGACACACTGTTGACACACAGTTAATAGTTGATAGTGCTTATAACGTAAGTCTTTAATGATACTGGTAATCTTTTATGTATTAAAATGACGGTTCAGAAGTTCTCAACCTTTTTTGGCCTGGGGCCCCATTTTTTGGTCTGAAATTGCCGCATGTTCATGAAGGTAATGTGCGTGTAGAGCTCTCTCTAGTGGCCGAGTGAGAAACTACCTGGGAGATATCTTCTCTATCTTCTCCTTCTCTTCTTTCTTAGTGCTGGGGAACTGGGCCAGGATCTCATCTGGAATAGCACAACACAAACACACACACACACCACACGCACACACACACACACACACACACACACACACACACACACACACACACACACACACACACACACACACACACACACACACACACACACACACACACACACACACACACACACACACTGCTGATCAGGTGGGAACCCACCTCTTGTTAATGTGTTTGCCTACATGGTTGTAAAAGTAAACACAACCTTTTCACGTCTTTTATTTATATATTTTTTAATGATGATTAAAAAAACACAAACATAAAAACATAAAAACATGCACACAAACACACACACACACACACAAACACCACCCCCCCAGTACCGGTGATGTTGAACTGCGTGGCGTTGAGCTCCTGCAGCAGGTGGTCCAGCTCACTGAGACCCCCACCCAGCAGGGACGAGGAGAAGGCCGGGGGGGGATCGGCCACACGGGGCGCCCGATTCTTACACACTGTGCTGAGAGAGAGAGAGACAGGGGGACACACGGGTGAGGATGGAGAAAGAGAGAGAGAGAGAGAGAGAGAGAGAGCGCAAAAGAGAGGCTGTCCCTTTTCAGACCAATTGAAGAGCCCTTATCTGTCACGGCGACTCAGTGGGTCTGGCGATTGTGAATCTTTTTGATGGTTACCCTCTGCATCAGTTGCCATGTTTCCATGGAGGCTTTTCATCTTTTTCCCTGGTGACTTGGCAACCTGGGTTGGCATGGTGACTAGGTACATCTGTTGCTAGGCAACATAGAAGTGAGGGTACCTGTAGAGCTTGTCCGGGGTGTTGTTTTGGGGATCTCCAGTCTTCATGGCCGCCGAGACCGTCTGGATAACACAAGTCAGATATTATCCGTACGGTTCTAAATGGTTATATAGGGTTCTATATGGTTTTGTATGGGTAAATAGGGTTTGATGTGTTTTGACACGTTGTTATACATTGTACATATTTCTATACGTTTAAATGTATATTGCTAACGTGCCACAAAACCTCCTAGTCCCACATTTAGGGTGTTTGTGTGTCAGTGTTATTCCAAGATGGATGGGTGACAGCAACTACAGGGCTTGCATACCATAATAGAACAACCAACAACTTATCACCATGGTGACGGTGGCAGCATCGTCTCTAAAACGTGTACAAATCATCTCCTTATAAACCGGACACCAACCTGCTGGGGGGTGTAGGCCGGGGGAGGGGGGCGGTCCTGGCTGGAGTCTCGGGAGCCCGTGGAGGCTCCGTCAGAGATCACTTGGGGTTCAGAGGTCAACAAGACGGGACCCCGAGATACGGGTGAAGTGGTGCTCTCCAGGTCAGCTAAGAGAGCATCTGGAGAGAGGGAGAGAGAGAGAGAGAGAGAGAGAGAGAGAGAGAGAGAGAGAGAGAGAGAGAGAGAGAGACAGACAGACAGACAGACAGACAGACAGACAGACAGACAGACAGACAGACAGACAGACAGACAGACAGACAGACAGACAGACAGACAGAGAATAAGGGAGAGAGAGAGAGAGAGGAGCAAGGAGGCCGTTAAATAGGGTGGGCAAGGGAATAGATAAACCCTGATAGATGGATGACTGCAATGGAGAAAGAGAGTTTAAGTCTTAAACTAGAAGTGTGATGACTCTGGGATCATAGTCTCCTCAATCATAGATGTTAGGTCCGTTGTGTTCTGTTCAATAATCCCTCCCTGCAACACTGACCTTAGATTAATCATGTCTAACCTTTCACCTAAACTTAAACATATCTAACCTAATACCCTTGCTAAAACATCTCCAAGCTAATACATAAGCTTAACCATCTCTGACCTTACATTTAACCTTAACCATGTCTAACCTTATAAACTTTACCATCTCTAAAAGAATATATCAACTTAAACACCTCTTACCTAATCAACTTAACCATCTCTTAGATAATATTTAAACTTAACCATCTCTTAGATAGAGAGTGTGGTAGTTAATAGACACAATATTTGTTGGTTAGTGAAGCAGATGAGTCAGATGCAGGTGGACCAAACAGACAAAGCAAGCAGAGAACGGGAGGAGCCAATGTAGGACTAACGGAATAGATGACAGATAGATGGACTGACAGACATGCAGACAGAAATGCAGGCAGAAAGGCAGACAGACAGACAGACAGACAGACAGACAGACAGACAGACATACAGACAGATAGACAGACATACAGACAGATAGACAGACAGACAGACAGGTTACGTACCAAACACAACAACACGAGGACTGAGTGGGTAGCTCTCAGGCCCTGCTTGAGAAAGACACACACGTCAGCCAGAGCATAGCACACACACACAAACACACACAACACACACACACACACACACACACACACACACACACACACACACACGCACACACAGAGCGCCCGGTCATATACACTACTTTGCTCTGCATCTGGAAGTTTGGGCTTATCGAAGACCACCAAAAGGAAGTGACATTGCAGGAAACTTCCCTTTGGTGGTCTGACCAACGGGAAGTTTCAGACAGAAGGCACACTGCTGTGTGACATCACCACAGACACACCCCCTTGGGTGCGTGACCTCACCACAGACACGCCCCCTCGCTCTGAAATGTTAATTTCATGCATCATAAGACTTGTGTTTTTTCTTGAGGGAACTGTCTTGTCATTTAGAAACAGAGTTAAGATTAGAAACCGTCTCACTCCTAACATTCCATGAGGGTCCTAAACCTATTGATTTAGATGATGTGGGTTCATTACATATAAACGACTCCCTGTCTTACAGGCAAGGCAAAAACAGATAAATAGATTATAGTTCATCATCTCTGGCTGGCATTGTAATGGTCAAGAAATTAAACCGATCCACCCTTTGTCATTCCCAGTTTTGCGTTCTGGAATAAATATGATAATACTGACCCAATACTCTCCCCCTTCCCCTTCCCTTCATCTATCTCTTAAGTCTCTCTTTTATAAACAACCCCCCCCCCACACACACACACACACACACACACACACACACACACACACTCACACACACACACACACACACACACACCACACACTACACACACACACAAACACACAGACACACACACCTCTCAGAGTGTGTGTCCTGCTCTTATAAGGAGCTGAGTGTGGCTGGATGCAGATGACCATATTTAGAGTCTTGCCGTGCTGTTTCTGTTGGCCGGCGGTCGCGCCAACGAGAGGTCTTTCCCACTCAGAGCCATGGCCCACAGTCACCAAGGCAATGCAGCGTACACAAGCCTTTAAGAGCTCTGATTCACACAGGGCTGCAATCCAACACAGATGTTCCTCCGTTTCACCTTCCCTCCGGCTACGCTGCGCTGCACCCCCCCACTGACTCTGCCCACCACCATCACACCACCCTCTACCAACACCACCCTCCCTCCGGCTACGCCAATGTGGACCCCCACTAATGGCACTACAACTAGGCCCAATCCCATTTCTACCCCTTACCCCTTCCCCTTACCCCTCCCCCTTGTTTTGTAGGGGTAAGGGTAAGGGTAAGGGTAAGGGGCAGGGGTAAGGGGAAATGGGAAATGGGATTGGACCTAAGGCCCAAACCCATTTCTACCCCTTCCCCCTTCCCCTTGACCCTTCAAAACAAGGGGGAGGGGTAAGGGGAAGGGGTAGAAATGGGATTGGGCCGTAATACACCCCACCCAACGACACCAACGTCATCACCCCCCCGCTCCACTTCTACCAGCCTCACTCCCAACATCATCATCAGCCACTACTACACACACATTACCCTCCACCACCCAGCACTCAGACTACCAGATTTGCTAGTGGAGCTCCAGTGAACTCTCTAACCCACCGCCATCATTACTACCTCTTCCTCCCACATCATCATTATCATCATCATCATCATCACCACTCCCTCCTCCACCAACCACATCACCACCATCATGAGGAACAAGGATGCATTTTAGGCTTAAGTGTTGGAGAGGGTTAAGTTGAGGTATTAGGGTTATAGATGGTTAAATCTAGGTATTATGTTGGGGATGGTTCAGTTTAGGTATGAGGTTGGAGATGGTCAGGTTTAGGTATTAGGTGAGAGAGGGTCAGGTTAGGGTTAGGGTTAGGTGTTATGTTAGAGGAGGTTACGTTTAGGTGTTATGTAAGAAAGGGTAAAGTTTAGGAATAAGGTTGGAGTTAGTTAATCGAGGTATTAAGTTGGAGATAGTAAATATTATGTATTAGGTTAAAGAGGTTTAGTTTAGGCATGAGGTCAGAGATGTTAAAGTTGAGGTATTAGGTTAAAGATGGTTAAGATTAGGAATTAGGCTGGAGATGGTTAGGTTCAGGTATTAGTTGGAGATGGTTTAGTTTAGGTCTTAAGTTAGAGATGGTCAAGTCTAGGTGTGGTCGGGGTCAGGATAAAGATCAGAGAAAAAGCATTGCATCATGGGAATACTCATCTGGGCCATCTAGTCCCAGTTCCAGAGTGTCTCTTCAAACCCTTATTTTTCTATTCTGTGGCTTACTCTTTTGAAACAGCACCACAACGCTGGTCTATTTCCATCGGCAAGACTCATCGCCAAACAAATTACATTTTCTACAACAGCATTTGAAGGAAGGAAACCGGGAAAGGGGACAAAGTGAAAGATATATATGATAGAAGACCATCCGGCTGTGTTGATAACACACTAATGGACTGGGCAGCTCCTCACATCGAATCAACAGGACTTGATTACATTTTCAGTAAATAAAGACCCCTCTGACAAGGACATTAGAAAGCTGTTTCTCTGTGCGTGTGTGCGTGCGTGCGTGTTTGCGCGCGAGCGCGTGCGTCTGCGTGTGTTTGAAGAGGCAAAGCAAACATGTAGGTTCAGATGACTAATGAATGACCATCCCCATGGGTGGTATTGAACAGCGATGTGAGGCAGTCCTGTTTGATACCTTGATCAAACCTCAGGCTCTTGCTCGGTTCGGTTAGAAAGACCCAAAAAAATGTTTTTTCCTCAAACGGAATAGAAGTCGAGACGGAGGCATCCTCTACACGGACCATACAGCAGAAAAAAATATGTTATCTTACCTACCAAATATGTGGTTATTTCTATGTTTAAATACTTTTACGTGAAGATGTAGTGTAGCTTTATTTGTCCCACATAATTATCCTCACTTTATTTGACGCGCCGCTTCTGAAGACAATGTTTGAGTCAGAACCGCTCACATGAACATGCTATACATACCCAAATCATCCATAATTACAGCTTCAACTCTTTCCCCGCTTGTACAAAGAAAATAGTGCCACCGTTAACCAGTTTTCTTCTTTTCCAGAGCAGTTCCCGGTGTCCGGTAACACTTTATAGACTAGTCTCGGTAACCGCGCTATTGTCTACGCTGCCCCCCTGAATAAAAAACTCCGTCCCGTTATTCACGGAATAAGAGAGGAGGGCGTTCCGTCTTTCCCCTTCCTGTGTAATGTAATGTAGTATAACGTAAAGGCTGGTCCAACGCGCTACCGCGAGCTCAAACCGGAGGAGGCGTGGTCACATCCCTGCGGTAACCCCCCCCCCCCCCCTCAATTCCCCGGACACATGACGTCACCCCTGACATTCCTAGACCATATTTGGGATAGAAATTTAAGGATTTTGCAGTTGAAGGGCAAGACCAGCAGAAGGCCACCCATATACTTGTCGTTAATGGTTAAAATTAAACTAATGTGTGCATTGTATTTTTCTATTTAAATTAAGGTTGCGAGCCGACAGTTAGTCTGCTCCACAGCAGTTGATCAAACCGAACCCAGGACGTTATTTCCGACTTCATCCCCACCCACAGCGATGCATATTTAGATTAACATTGGAACATGAATCTAAAAATGTTAAAGACGTGTACACCAAATAATACCCCAGATAAGGCTTGAGATAACTTTTAAAAACAGCGCATCAACCAAGAATAGAACAAATCTCAGCAACGTAAAAAAAAGAAAGAAAAAACTTTATTTGAGCTCACAGTTACAAGCTATGTTCATATTGTGAATGGGGGGAGGGCGGGCTGGTGAGGTGTACATGTGCCACGCATGGTGTGGTGACAAGACGCGAGTTAATCATCCTGGTCGTTCTTCAGACCTGTTGAATCAACAGACTCTGAAACTGGACCCCTGGTTCATGGAACGGCCCACCTAGCTCTCAGTGCTATGATTCCTCAAAAAAGGCTCTTAATACACGACATGACAGAGCTTGGGTCACACTAGAGACATGACAGCACAGGAGCTTTAAATAAAACTAAACAGCATTTACAGTGTTGAGGAGGGAGACGTCTGGCCTCCTGTCCAGGTCAGACCGTCACGCTTGGCAAAATTGAAGGTTGGGATGGAAAGTTCGCTCTCTTTTCCTAGTGGTCCTACACCCGACCAGACTGGTCGGGTGCTGTAGGATCACTATTAAAACAGGTACGTTCAAGCTCTAGTCCACAAGAAACAGGTACCTTCAAGGTCCAGTGCAGTAGGAAGAAAGATACTTCAATCTTTAGCTCACTGGGAAGAGAGGTACCTTCAATCTCTAGCTCACTGGGAAGATATCTATCTTCTACTGAATTTGAAGATAAACGAGTTCACTAGGAACATGGGAACCTCCACCCTTGAGTCATTAGAAAGATAGGCTTCTAAGTTGTAACTTAAACTTATATTTCACTAGCAAGATAGGTACCGTCCCCGACTATTTCACTAGTAAGATGGGTACCTTCTCTCTAGTTCACTAATAAGATGGGCACCGTCCCCCTCTAGTTCACTAGTAAGATAGGTACCTTCCCCCTCTAGTTCACTAGTAAGATAGGTACCTTCCCCCCACTAGTTCACTAGTAAGATAGGTACCTTCCCTCTCTAGTAAAGTAGCGAGATAGGTACCTTCCCCCTCGAGCAAACTAGAAGGACAGATACCGCCAACCGCCTCCTGAATACATCAACATGATAATAAAGGTAATGTGGGTGGGCATGCTAGCCGGGCTAAAGGAGCTGACAGGCTGAGAAGGCTAACCGGAAGTGATGTGCGGGGGAGAGAGGGCGAGAGGCGAGAGGGGGCAGGGGGAGGGTTGGAGGTACCAGGAGGAGGAGGAGCAGGGCACCGATTGGGTCATCTAAAAGTGCCCTCTCCCCGATGCTGTCCTGTGATTTAACTGATATAACGACTCACACCCCCACCCTCCCTCCCTCCCTCCCTCCCTCCAGCCCTCACTGGACGGTCTGCTCGCTGGCCGTGCTGCTGGAGTCCTGTGGCTTCATGACATCGGGTAGCTCTGGAGGGCTGGAGAAGCTCTCCATCTGGAGCGCCTCGAACATCTCGTCTGGAGCAGAGGAAGAGAGAGGCCAGGGGAACAGGCCGCACACAATGAACACGGGTAACGTCAGGAACAGGCAAAACATCCACCTGTCATCACGATCAGGTTGATGGGGCCCTCTGATCCAACGAAAACACATCGGGCTCATGAACCCTCAGAAAAGGAACATGTTAACACACAGTGCATCAAGCAAATGGGTCATAGCAAGAACTAGTTTCTAGCAGAACAGGCTCAACATCAGGCTCAACATCAGAAACTACAGGCGATAAGTCATATGCCATGAAAAGCTCCAAGAGTTCAGTGTCTGCTTTTCCTTTTCTGTATTGGATAAAGGACAACCTGGGTGCTGCTAAACGCCAAGATCCATGAGCCCAATGCCAAGCTGGAAGAAGCCCATTTTCACGCTCCTCAAAGTTAAAATATTTCTACTTTGACGCTGAACTTTCGACAACCAATCACATTCCAGTCTGATAAGTGGCGGTGAAAATAGTTCAGTTTTATTTATTAATAATTACTATTGAATGAGATGACGTCAGCTGCCGTTCTGTCTGGAATTCAAACCTAGCTTCTCATGGACATGCAATTTTACAGACTCACAGTAGCTTGATAGCCACAGATTAACCATATTCAAAGTTTAACTTCATTTCAACACTGATTAACGACGGACTGAAACCTGTATATCATGTCAGGGAAGTATCTGATCTGACATGTAAAACAGGCTGTGTGAGCACAACAACGCACCTTTCGTAATTCACGCTGAATTAGCATTATCAAAACTTCTTGAGATCTTTGTGATGACCCTTTGTCTAGTATGAAACTCGAGTTTAGGAAGTAAACAAAGTCCTAAAAAAGACACTTCTTGGTCTGCTTGGGGGTTCAGCCAGGGAAACGTGTTCATTCTAATGAATCATACCGAGGTCACATGATATCATCCTGCAGACCAACCGCATAACCTCAACACAAAAACACAAATAGGCCAATCGCGTGAAGAAAAATTAACACTACAACCCCCTTCGTTACACATCTGGTATTGATAAAGTACATCTTATCTTAAACAATCCTCCCTGATAGAGTGCAAGCCCACAATAAGCTTCTTCATGCTAGGCCTGCTATTATATTACAAGCCCTTGGGAAACATCCCTTTGTGTTAGCAATTGCTTACACATTACAAGCCCATAGGAAGCTTCCTCATGCTATGCCTGCTATAACTTCACAAGCCCTCGAGATGCATCTCTGCATGAAGGATTCCTGGTAGCAGGGCGTACCGGTGATGCGGAAGGCCAGGCCAACGGTACCGGGGGCTTGGGGTCGGGCCGTCTGACTGGTGAAGCCACAGTCTCCCAGAGACTTGCTGTCCTCTAACAGCTGCTCGTCCTGGTGAAAGGAGAAGATATAGACACGAGTGTGTTGATGTGCAACATTGAAGATACAACAAGACAGTCAGAGTGTTTACCACCCCATTGGGTCATTTTCACAGATTTCCCATTAAAGCCAACAGGAAAGATGTCCAAAAATTAATGAATTTGTCTAGCACCCGTTGTATGGATTAAGTTGTGGTTGATTGATTGATGACAGAACAGAAGCACACGACTGGCATTGACACAGGAAGAGACTCACTTTGTAGAGGCGCTGGTCCTCTGGGGCCCTCTTCAGAATGCCCTCCACGATACGTTTCAACTCGTACACGGTGGTCGACTCCTTGGCGTCCGTGAAGATGGTAGTCTTCTGACGCCGGATCATTAGAAAGACGTCCTGGGGGGAACGAAAGGTTTCACTCTGACGGCTCACGTCCTCTATTAGCAAATATTTTTCTATACAACAGTAATTTCGTGTTATAATGTTTTTTCTTAAATGTATTCTGTTTTTTATAATGTCGAACAAAGCAAAGAGTAAACTAAATCTGAAGCATGAAATTATCTTTTCATAGATAAACTATCATTACGTTACTGACAGTAAATGAAACGGAAAGTGTTCAGAGTAATGAAAAGATAGTGTGTATGTAAATAACATTTCACTAAAAATTTGATATACTTGTATATTTATGTATAGTCATAATTTAAGTCCAGCTTTGCGTATATATGCAGCTGTTCTAATATTTCACATTAGTTTATTCTTTACTGAAATTTCGTGTTTTGTATTACCGCTATGCAGTTAAAAAAAAAATCTATCATGAGCGGAGCTTGCGCGGCCCCTCCAGGATTCATAAAGTAGCGTGATTCTGAAATACTTCGAATCGGAATATTAGGAAATAGATCAGCAAGAGTTTATCATACGGTCTGCCGCAGTGGCTCCAAGTAAAGCTAACCTGGTAGCCTGTTAAACATTCAAACATCACATAGAATAAGATATAATCGTATTTTCTTGCAACATTGGCCTCTTCCCCAGAGATGGTTACTATAATATATGTACATCTGCTGTGCTAAATCTATCAAAATCCCGATAATAATGTGTTGTAAACTCACCATTTTGAGTGCTAAGCTAGCAAGCTCCGACCCTCTGGCTCCGACTAGAGCCCCGGACCTGTAACGCGCATGCGCAAAGTCTTCCAAATAAACGTAACCGCGTCACCCCAAAATAACGTCACCTCACGGATGACATGAGGGGCGGTGGCAGACGGCGCATGACAGCTTTCAGATTTGGCGCGAGGAGTTTGTTTGGGTGCAACTCAATTGATCGGTAATAATGTAATGCGAGCATCTCGGATTATCGGTGAACTGGTAACGATGAACGCTGATAACACACCGGAGAACATATCCTAGAAGGTAACGTTAGCCAGCTGCCCAACAGTTTAGTGTCTTGGTGATGCAGTCGCTCTGGTCTTCGCTGCTGTCGGGCTGAAGATAGTTAACTGAGCTGGTGTTGTTGACGTGTACGCTAGACCGCGGGGTTAACGGGAGATGTCGACGTGTGGACCAGAGGCTAGTCTGCTGTCGCACTCGTAACGTGGCCGGGCCTCTTTATTGTGTGTATTGAATGCCCGCGTGTGGCAACCGACCCGGGTAGGTACAGGCTGCTGTTCAGTTATTTGTCAGTTAATCTGATAACCTGACACGTTATACGTTGTTATTCGTTATTTTTAACCAGAGTAACGTTACCCCAGCACAAGACCTAATCCCACCTCTTATGTAATAAATAATGCTAATTATTTGGACTGATCCGTCCTGTCAAACCGGTCGGTTGATATGATGGTAATCATCAATGCTGACTCAATTCGGCCAGTCCAGAGTGTCCTCCGTTTATAAAGGGCAGTATCGAACTCGGGGATTAACATGTGAATGCAACAGCCGTTTACGCCAAGTACTTTGGCGTTCTTTCTGGAGCTAGATGAATGCAGCAAAGGAAAAAGTGAAACAATGGCATTTCCAGTTGGCTACGATTTAGTTTCTCCAAAAAAACTAACATTTTCTATTTAGTTTCCTTCTCCTGATGTCAGTTATGTCTCCTTCTGATGTCAGTTATGTCTCCTGTTATAAGCTCTATTTTTTTCTGTCAATATTAACGGGTTTTTTTTAAGTTGTATTCCCTAATCCATCTTGACCCAACCTGTCCTAATTACAGCTCACCGCCTACAGAGGAGCTGAAGGCTGCCTGTCCCCCGCCCGCCCCTGCTGGGAGAATGATGTCTGTCACCATGGAGACGAACCTGTCCACCACCCCTCTGCCCCTCCCTGTCCACTTCGCCCACGCCGAGCAGTCCTTCTCCCTAAAGAAAAGACGTCTCCCCTTCTCCTCAGACTCCTCCTCCCCTCATTCCTCCCCCGTCTGCCTCTCCCGCACCCTGCCCCCCCGGCCCTCAGCCAAGGGCGGTTGTGGCTCTGTGAGCAGGGTGTTCACCCCGCGACCGTCCCTCTGGTCCCCCCTGTCCCGCTCCCTCATTGAGACCCAGCACCCCGCCTCGCTGTACGACCCCGGCAAGCCGCAGTCCTTCTTCTCCCAGTGCTTCACCCACCTGGGCCTGCTCGGCCGTGGCTCGTTCGGGGAGGTTTACAAGGTGAGAGAGCGGTCCTGGTCCCCTGGTGAGGCCGGTTAGATGGTGGTTAACACAGCGGTTAGGTAGTTGGACTCCCAGAACTAAATGGCACAGGGTCTATGCTCCCTTATGTTCAGAGTTTACCTGTGGACACCCTACAATATGTCTGCACCTGAATGACCTGTATCTAAATTCACTGTTTGTTGCTTTCAATTAAGCCGTCTGCTCAATGACACATATTTATAGGTTATTCGGTTTAAATAGGACAATTCACTGTGAAGCTAATAACGTGTGTGTGTGTGTGTCCGTGTGCGCTCCCAGGTGCTGAGTCACCGAGATGGCCGGCAGTACGCGGTGAAGCGCTCCGTGCACCGCTTCCGGGGGGGTCGGGAACGCACGTGGAGCGTGGGGGAGGCGGGGAACCATGAGCGCCTGGGACCACACCCCCACATCCTGGCCTTCATCGCCGCCTGGGAGGAGGGGGACCGCCTCCACATCCAGACAGAGCTCTGCTGTACCAACCTGCAGCTGCATGCAGAGAACCAGCCAGCTAACATGGGTCAGTTTATATAAAGCACCACATACAGAACTACAGCGTATAGAATCATAACATATAGAACCAGCTGGCTGACATAGTGTCTTTATTTATATAGGACTTTAACATAAAGAACTACAACATAGTGTGTGTGTGTGTGTGTGTGTGTGTGTGTGTGTGTGTGTGTGTGTGTGTGTGTGTGTGTGTGTGTGTGTGTGTGTGTGTGTGTGTGTGTGTGTGTGAATCTAAAAAAATTCTATAGCGGCAGCCTGAATCAAAATAATAGGAATGATCAATAACACAGCAGTATCTCCAGGCCAATCTTCAGATTCGGGTGACCTCAATGAATCCGGGGAAGTTGTTCACCCGCTCCATGTGTTTGTCTCTCCAGACGAGGCGACGGCCTGGGCCTACCTGTGTGACCTGCTGCTGGCCCTGCAGCACCTGCACTCTCAGGGCTTTGTTCACCTGGATATCAAGCCTGCTAACGTGTTCCTCACCAGGTCGGGACGCCTGAAGCTGGGGGACTTTGGCCTGATGATGGAGCTGCAGCCGGGAGGGGGGGGTCCAGTGAATGGGCGGGGCAGGGAGGACGCGCAGGAGGGGGATCCGAGGTACATGGCCCCGGAACTGCTCAGGGGAGAATACGGACCTGCTGCCGACGTCTTCAGGTAAGCACACCTGTCTAGAGGTGGTCTCACCCATCTTAAGGGGAGCGCACCTGTCTATAGGTGGTCTCCCCAATCTTAAGGGGAGCACACCTGTCTATAGGTGGTCTCCCCCATCTTAAGGGGAGCACACCTGTCTAGAGGTGGTCTCCCCAATCTTAAGGTGAGCACACCTGTCCATGTGACTGAATATCAAGTGAAGAGTAAAGGTTTGTGTTACCTGCTGTCATTGGTTTTGGCTATTAAATGTAAACAAATGTTCATATTTAAGTTGAAATGTATTTTTCTTGGCGGTAAACTCTTGTCTATGTGTTGTCTGTTAGTTTGGGAGTGTCCATCTTGGAGCTGGTCTGTAACATGGAGGTTCCTAAGGGAGGAGAGGGCTGGCAGCAGCTCCGGAAGGGCTGCCTTCCCACAGAGTTCACCAACGGTATGTTCCTCACTCACTGCACGTCTAGCTTTCCTTTCCTCTGCTCTCTTCATATGACTTCGGTCTTGTGTGCGATGAATTTATCTTTTAGAAGTGTATTTCTGGATCAGACCCCTGATGTGTGTTGTTGTTGTGTAGTCCTCTCTGATGAGCTGCAGACGGTGCTGAAGATGATGCTCGCTTCGGAGCCCTTGGAGAGAGCGAGCGTCCCTCAGCTTCTGTCCCTCCCCTCTGTAAGGAGACGCCTGTGGAGGAGGCGTCTCTCCCTTTTCCTCCAGGAGACTGCACTCCGGGTGGCTTCCCTCTATCAGGTCAGACCAGGGACCTTCCAGGGAATTCTTATACCAGTTATATTTTTTAAAGGGATCTGGGACCTAAGTTAACTTGTAGAATTTCCAGCAGCACATGTTACCTTCAGTTCACGCTGAAGTTGAATTCGAGAAATGTCCCACAACAGAAGTTCCCCTCTAGTATGGCCCACAGCACCAAATTACTTCTAGGACGTTCCATAACAACTGCACCGTTTAACGAGTTGAATGGGAATCTGTTTGCTGTGTAGTCGACCATGTTGTTGAGCTGGAAGCTGTGGTTGTTCCTGAGGCTGCCCTGGCTCCCCAGCTGGAAGACCCCCGCCCCCTGCACACCTCCAAGGGACAGCTGGGAGAAGGAGTTCGCCCTGCCCCTCACCTTATGGAGCAGCAACGCTAGAGGAAGTCTCGAGGATGACACCGTGTTCATGCAGGAACCCCTAGAACATTCCATGGACCTCTCCCCCTCCTTCCCAGAGAGGTAACCCCACAACCCATAGCTCTTGGCATACTCTTGTAGTAATTAAGAACAAATGGCATATTAATCGTATCCCATAAAAATGTTTGCTTAGGTTTACTAAGCAAACAATTTGGAGATGAACAAAAAGTTCAACTACCAGCAAAAAGGTTCTGGGTTCAAGCCCACCAGTATGTCCCTTACTGCTCCTTAATTACCTGTCCATGTCGTATTCACTAACGAACCTCTACCTACTCTGTAATGACCCGTCTCGACATGGTTGTATGCGTCTGCAGGGTCCGCTCCAGGCTGTCCATGGGTAGCACCTCCACCCCCCTCCAAAGGTCACCTCTTCGCACCCCCAGCCCCAGCCCATGCCTTTCCCCCTCTGCCGCCCACTCCTCCCCCTCCACGCACTTACGCTTCGATCACAGCAGGAGCGGTACGCCGCTCGTGTACCCCGACTTCCCCGGCAGCCACGGGTCGCGACGCGGTGGCTCCAGCCGGCGTCTACTGGAGGGCGAGGAGGAGGGGACTCTGAGCTGGAACCTGAGCATCGAACCAAAGAACCTCCTGAGGATGTTTGAGGACACGGCGCGAGAGGACCTGCGCTGAGGCCAGGACCTAACCCGTTGTCTCGACGAACCGCTGCCATGATAAACCTGCTGCCACGACGACGGCGAGTTGTCATGACGACCAGCCATAGCAACAACCCCGCCGCCACAACGACGACTCGCTGCCATGACATTTTCGAATTAAGAGTGAATCTGTTTTAAGGGGATTATTAAGGGATCAAATGTATATAAGCTAAGAGCTTTTAAAGAAGCCGCTGTTGTAGAACAATGCTGTTTACTTTGTTGTGCTGTTCATCTTTGAATTGTATCAGATGACGGATTTAATGTGATTTTTGATTATTTGACCAATTTAACTTCGAAGCATGTCACTTTTCTGTGTGTTGTTCCAGTCTGCGGCTGCTACTGCATGTTTGGGCTGAATGTATTCTAGATGTTCACTGGTTTACCTCGCTGTTCACCGAGGATAAATAAACATAATCTAATCAGCCACACAAACTCACCTTTTTTTAGCGCCTGCTGTGTGCATCATCCACAACGCTAGGGGGAGATAAAGCAACCCTGTATTTGTTATTTTATCGAGGAAGCTGTCGTGGATTATCGTAACTATCGTACAGATCAGATCCAGGGCCAGTTGAAGCAAGCCTTGTTTAGAGGACACAGACGAGGCGAATACATATTAACTGATTTCTAATCACTGTTTGGCGGTCAGCTTGCACTACAAGGCAACACCTGATCAAAGATCCGGTGTGGAGATGTTACACCGTAATATGTGTTTTTGAAAAGCTTGATTATTGTAAATTCCGCCTTTCGTCCACCGGTACAGCTATTTTATTAATGCTTTATGGATTAACAATGTCCTAGACGACCGAGAAGTAAAGGATTGTCCGGGCAACGGCGCTGTGCAGAGAAGGGACTGCATTTCAAAGTAATTGTACTTTTCCTCAGATGGATTATGCTGTGTACAACTAGGTCTTCCTGCCAGTGCCACCACCCGTTTGTTTGCAGACTTGAGGTCCCGTACAGCGGTAAACTTGGAAGTCGAGCGTATTTCATGTAATGTATTCGATGACTTTCGGGGACTATTGACAGCTGTGTGTAAATACATAAAGCCAGGTGAATCAGCCTTTCAATTCTACCTCGGTTGACTTTTTAATAGTCAAAATATGTTGAAAATGGAGCGTCTGAACTGCCGGGTGGCAAAGTTGCTGTCGGCCGCGGTGCAGGAGGTGCTGGAGGTGGTGAAGGAGACGGTTTCGGAGTATCAGGATAAAACCGCCCGAACCCAGAGGGAAAACGAGAGTCTGAAGAGGAGACTACAGGAACTGCAGGAAGAGAACCATGCAAAACACTCAGGTGGGCTAGCAGCATACTCTACAGTGGCGTGACCACAATAGTTGAGTAGGGTTTGGCCCAGGATGAGAATAAACACGGCTACCACAAAGCCTTTTTCAAAAGGTGCACAGATTGTATACTTCCAAAAAAATCGCCCCAAAAGACAAATATTGCATCAGTCAATATAAATCATTGTGTAGTTAGTTACACATTATTTGATAGATATTGGGATTGGAGCTGGATTTTACCAATCAATCAAAACCTTAATCCTTCACCAGATTTAGTTTGAAGTTGATAACGGCCAACCGTTTCCATTCACAGATAACATGTTATTGTTCTGATTGTGTTGCCTTTAGGACTCAAATTGCATCCCATCGCACCCGAACATGAAGTCCAGCAGAAGGAAGAGTCTGACCTGGAAGAAGCAGATAATCAGGAGGCGCTGTCCTTTCCCTATTTGGGTTCTATTGGTACTCTTCCCTCTGAAACACCAATCAGATCGAAGTCTCACGTTGGTCCCCCCCTCCCACAGCAGAGACGCCATAGACCCAGTCTTGACCCAGGCCAATCAAACAAACCTCACAAGACCGACCCAACATCTAATCACAATAGTTCTACTGGCCTGTTGTCCAATCACAACAGTCCTACCGGCCAGCTGCGCAATCACAGCAGTGCTGCTGGTTTGCTGTCCAATCACAACGGTTCCACAGGCCAAATGCCCAATCACAGCAATTCTGCTGGTCTGTTGTCAAATCACAACAGTTCAGCAGGCCCAATGCCCAATCACAGCAGTTCTGTTGACCTGTTGTCCAATCACAACAGTTCAACTGGCCCTCCTTTCCTCTTCTCCAGAAACAGTCCTGGTTCTCCAGTCTTGCTCTCTCCGAAGCAGATAAAAACTGAGCCTGACTGGGCTGATCACGACCCAGGGAATGAGGTCCTGCCAGCAGGGTACTTCCATGAACCCCCAGCCTGTTTCGGATCAGAACCCTTTGCTCTGAACCTCACCGGGGAAGAGGTACCCTTTGACTGGGCTGGTTCTGACCTCAACCCCATGTCCTTTGACCCCACGGACCCCAGTCAGTCAGGGAGCAGAACACTACAGCAGAGAGGGGTTGGTCGACCCAAGCGGTACTGCTGCACACTGTGTGGCCGGGCCTTTAGGCACGCAGGAGACCTAAAGAAGCACCACCGGGTCCACACCGGTGAGAAACCTTACTGCTGCTCAGTGTGTGGCAAGCGCTTCAGCCAGTCGGGCTACCTGAAGATCCACCTCCGCCACCACACTGGAGAGAGACCGTACGGCTGCACACAGTGTGGGAAACGCTTCAGCCACTCGAGTAACTTTAAGAAACACCAGCTGACGCATCTATAGTTTATAGAGCTTACGTCACGCGGATCAGGGCTAGGGCTAAGTGTTTAAGACTATAAATGTTGAAAATTGTGTTTTATGATGTAAACTGTTCCAGGATTTGTGGGCATTTGAGAGCATTTGTTTTAAATATCTTTCGCACACAATGTCTAATACTCCACATAGTATTTGGAGTCAGAATTGATGCAATAGCTTTAGTGCAGTATTGACTAAGCTGGGTTTGTTAATTTATCATTAAAGGATTTGAGTCACTATTCTTCCCATTCTTCTGGAGTCACCATTCAAGCAAGGTTTCTTAATAGGTACTCCACATTGACTGCTGCGACCCGTTGCTACAATCCAAAGACCAAAGCGTCCATGAGCGCAGAATGTAGGCTATATACAGTAGGTAGATTGACAGGTAAGCCATCTAATCATTTCATTCAGGCCAAATTAAATGATTGGAGGGGATTATTACATGTGTAACATGCTTGGCTCTGGCATGAACAAACTGGGGAGGCCACACGCAGGGCAAAGGAATAACAATGATTTATTACATACGATTTAACAGAAACTAAGGTAAAGGTAATAGGATGTGTTGTAAGTCAGTGATATGCGATGTAACCAAAAGTGTGGTGTGCGATCAGTCATGAGAACAACCAAACAGAGCCTAAAGCCAGCGGAGGAGAGGAGCCCCTGGGTGTTGGCACGGCAGGCCTTTTCTACCCTCGCCCATCAGCAGGTTCATTGCTCACACCTGAGACCTGCACACAAGAAAGGGCGGTGACAGAACAGGCAAGCAGCACAAATGGGCGGAGCCTCCAGAGACCAGCCTGGATCGGTACATCTCCCCCCCCCCCTTAAAACAGTAGCCCACCTATGTGGGATTCTGTTTTACCAGCCCACACATACGACACTTCCAGAGCCATGGGCAACCTTGAAAGAACCACATAGGCCTACAATACAAACCGCTCGCCCCTCCTTACACCCAGATTCCCGACCTCCAACAATTTCCGGCCCCTGGAAAAGTGATCGAAGAAGGACAGGCGCACGAGTCGTTGATTTGGATTTTGCAGTGAATGCAAAAACGTTAACGGATATGATCTGAGAATATGACGACAGGGTGAACTCCCCCACCGACATATACATT
This sequence comes from Gadus chalcogrammus, assembly GCF_026213295.1. Lineage (NCBI taxonomy): Eukaryota > Metazoa > Chordata > Actinopteri > Gadiformes > Gadidae > Gadus > Gadus chalcogrammus. The sequence continues at coordinate 7,486,934 of NC_079429.1, forward strand.
GAATTGTTGCTGAGCCCAAACAAGAGCCAAGGCTTCTTTCTCAATAGTGGATGAATTGGCTTGGTACTTATTAAACTTTTTCGAATAATAACAAACGGGTCTTGGGGAACTCTAACCTCCCCCCTAGGGGGAACTATAACTTCCCCTAGGGAGGACTCTTACCTCCCTACGGGAAAATAACTAATTGACCCTTTGGGGGGGGGACTCTAACCTCCCCTCTGTGAAATAAAACGACCCTTGGGGGGACTTCAACCTCCCCTCGGTGGAAAGCTTCAGAGGGACTTGCAAGGAACGCATCCATTGATTCTGTTTCCTCATTTTCTCCTTGCGTCGGAAAACGTTGCTGGTTTCCAATGCCTAATTATTTGGCGCCAAGAATCTTTAATTTTAATTTAGCACTACAAAACCACACTATGCTCCCCAATAGCCAATAATGGGAATCAAAAATGTAACTGCTACATACCAATTCCCAGGTTGCAAAATCCCAGACGAGCCCCCATATGTGACATGCTTGGCTCTGGCATGAACATAAACCGGGGAGGCCACACGCAGGGCAAAGGAATAACAATGATTGATTAGAAAAGCTTTAACAGAAACTAAGGTAAAAGTAATGGGATGTGGTGTAAGTCAGTGATATGCGATATAACCAAAAGTGTGGTGTGCGATCAGTCATGAGAACAACCAAACAGAGCCTAAAGCCAGCGGAGGAGAGGAGCCCCTGGGTGTTGGCACAGAAGGCCTTTTCTACCCTCGCCCATCAGCAGGTTCATTGCACACACCTGGGACCTGCACACAAGAAAGGGCAGTGACAGAACAGGCAAGCAGCACAAATGGGCGGAGCCTCGAGAGACCCGCCTGGGTCGTTACATATGCGATAGCCATTGATACTTTTCTTTATTTTTTCGTTTGACGCTGCCAGGATGTTAAGAAAATTCCCAGAAATATGCTTCTAAAATAATTGCCTTCCCCATATTTAGTTGCTAAAAGATGTCCAGAAAAGCATTGGTACAAACCCAATAGCTAGAATTACAATACTCTTTTTCTTCCAAAATTGAGAAGTTAACAGCGATTTGAACGTTTTGGGTTAGTATATTATTGCAGGAGAGAAGTTTGGAGAATTAATTCCCTGCCGATACAAGACTACATTACCCACTGAGCATTGCGCCAATAATACGGAAGAAGCTGTGTCTAGGAACAAAAAAAATGCCATGGAAGATGTCGGGTTGTAAATAGAGGTCTTCCTTAAAAAATAGCGGTATTTTCTTATTCAGGATGATGTAGAGATTATGTAAAGTATACTAGACTATCCGTTACACACTAGTTTGTATTCCCGAACGTTGCAAGCGAGCCAAAAAACATTTAGGTGATAGCAGTCGGGCTCCTTTGCTGATCATCGTAAGCCGTACATAATGGCCAAGCTGGAGCGACTGAACGCCCGTGTGGCAAAGCTGTTGACCGTGGCGGTGCAGGAGGTGCTGGAGGTGGTGAAGGAGACCGTGTCGGAGTACCAGGACAAAACCACCCGAACCCAGAGGGAAAACGAGAGCCTGAAGAGGAGACTACAGGAACTCCAGGACAAGTTGCTTCAAGACGACGCGGGTAGGTAAAAACTCTACCGAATGTCTTCACAGACAAGGTAGAAGGTAGTCATTAACTTCGTTGTATGTCATTACAGATCGCATTGCTGCCCTGTCTGTGTGTTTGAATAAAACCACCCAACATGAAAGAGCAAAGGATGAAATTCCTGGTGGGGGACCAGAACCGAAACTATCTCCAGCCCAGCCGGAGAAGGAGGAGGAACGAAAGGAGGATTTGATGTTCTCCAGGGACTCGGATGGGGCCTACTGGATCCCTGATGAGGATCAGGACGATTCCATGACCCAAATGATCTCCAACTCCACATCCGTGAGTCCTCCATGTTCTTCGATGCCGCGACCAGTAAAGAGAGAGTCTGATGCGCTACAGGATCCAGGCTCACCTGGGCAGGTGAATCAGCGGGAAATGTTCCAGTGTGGAGTTGCGGGAGGCAGATCACAGGACAGTGGGGGTCCAGTTGGCGAGCCGGAGGACCCGGGCATGGCTGACATGGGACGCTACTCCCTCGAGGCCAAAGAAGAGATGGATGATGATGATGTAGCAGCCAATCAGGAGTCATATCCTTTCTTGGGTTCTACTGGTGCTCTCCCCTACGAGGCCTCTGCCAGACTGAAGTCCATTGTCGGCTCCTTCCTCCAGCAGCAGAAACGCCATGGACCCAATCTGGACCCAGGCCCGTCTAACAAACCCATTCCTCAGACCGACCCGATGTCCAATCAAAACTGCTCTGTCATCCCTATGCCATATCACAACAGTTCTACTGGCCCTCCTTTAAACCGTTTCCCTGGAGACAGTCGTCCTGGTTCTCCAACCCTTTTCACCCCGCAGCAGATCAAAACCGAGCCTGATTGGGCTCAGTCGGGTCCAGCAGGTTACTTCCATGAACCCCCGTCCTGTTTCGGATCAGAACCCTTTGCTCTGAACCACACCGGGGCAGAAGAACCCTTTGACTGGGCTGGCTCTGACCTAAACCCACTATCCTGTGAACCAGCCAAAGCAGCTGCTAGTCAGCCAGGGAGCAGCACGTTACAGACAGCAGTGGGTCAACCCAAGCGGTATTGCTGTACGCTCTGTGGCCGGTCATTCAAACATGCTGGAGACTTCAAGAAGCACCACCGGGTCCACACTGGGGAAAAACCTTATTGCTGCTCAGTGTGTGGCAAGCGGTTCAGCCAGTCGGGCTACCTGAAGATCCACCTCCGCTACCACACTGGGGAAAAACCTTACTGCTGCCCGGTGTGTGGAAAGTCCTTCAGCCATTCTGGCTACCTGAAGATCCACCTCCGCTACCACACTGGGGAGAAACCATACACCTGTGAACACTGTGGCAAGGGCTTCAGCCACTCCAGTAACCTCAAGAAACACAAGCTCACCCATCAGGCAGTGGTCTAGACTAGAGCACTATGCTTCTAGTTTGTATAAAGAAACATGATGATCAGTGCGGCGGATTATGTACACTACAGGGAGTTGGGTGTTTTAGAAATGTATAAACTGTGTTTTATCAGGAACCATTTCCTTTGCTGATCTGCTTCCTTTGCAGGTCTCCTGCTTTATAAGAAAACAGGCTTTGCTACCAGAGCCTTAAATAATACAGCTTAAACCTATAAGATGATATGTCACCTGTAACAGCTGTCAGGAGTAGAGCGTGTCATGTTTCACATGACCGAAACATGACTGTGTGGACCTTGATGACGCTGGCTTAGGAGGCACTTCTCAGGGATATTGCTCAAGGTGTGACCCCCCAACTGAATCCTTTGATGACATTGGTTTCAGTAAGCTCTATGATTCAGTCATTGTGGAACCCATTGAAAAAGGAAATTCATTGGACCATATGTTTTAATAGATGCTGAACTACTGATTCAGTTAGTGCCAACTAAATGTTTTCCAGGTTTGATTTGATCTGTATCGCAAATATCATAATTCTTACTTTTGCAATGTTTTAGTTTGTTAGACAGATTCTATATTAGTGTTTAGATGTTGTAATAAATATTAATCGTGATGTATCCTTGTTCCTGTCTGGCTATCAACTGGCTTTGTCACGGCTGTGGAATGTATTTAATTTTTTTAATATAATTATTGTCCTTTAGTAATTACTTACCTTTATTGAATCACTGTAGCGAACGTATTCTATATATGAGAAGAATTGGAAAACAAATGAATATTATAGTTCTCTCATGCATAAGGATGTACAATCTTACTTTAATGTCATGTAGTGCTACTGTAAATTAAACCTCTGATTGGCAGCTACTTTAGGGAGCACTTTATCTTATATAATCATAATATGATACATTTATAAACCTACCAAGGCTTTCCAAGCGTGTCTGTCGGTCCTCCTGCAGTGAAAGGATCCCTGTTTATTTTTGTGTACTGTATCTTTTATGGCCAACTCGTTCGAGACGGTTGAGGCTGAATAGGGTACAAGTTGTATGTTTAGAGTCGCCCAACAAAGATTTAATAAGAAACAAATTCGTCTTTAATCTCTATACTCCAAATAAAAAAACCTACCATAAAAAACCCAGCCGGACCTCGCAGTCTATCTACCTAACTTTGTCTCGTAGTGTAACCAGAGCTAGCTAGCTATCCGGGTGCGAGAATACTCCATTACCCACAAAGCCAAGCGCGAACAACACGGAAGAAGCTGAGGCTCGAACAGAAAACACAATATTTGTGTGAAAGATTTCTGAAATGTGAACTAGTCATCCATGTGGTCGTGTGTTGTGATATCTTATTCGTGGTTACGTAGATAATTTATTAATTTTACTACACTACGGGACGCAAATCGTGACACACTTCGTTTTGCTCCCATAACGTTGCTATTCAGGCGTTATAAACCGCTTGCTGATATCTCAACACACACACACAAACACACACTCTCACAACCTGTACGTTAAGATCATCGGTGTGTAGAGTCGCACATAATGGCAAAGCTTGAGCGACTGAACGCCCGTGTTGCCAAACTGTTGACCGTGGCGGTGCAGGAGGTTCTGGAGGTGGTGAAGGAGACGGTGTCGGAGTACCAGGAGAAAACCGCCCGAACCCAGAGAGAAAACGAGAGTCTGAAAAGGAGACTACAGGAACTCCAGGACAAGTTGCTCAAAGAGGACGCAGGTCAGTAAAAATAAATAAAGAAGGCAGTCATTATCTGAACACTCACGGTGTGCAGTGTATTTTACATGCACGGTGTGCATGTATTTTAGATCATGTACAATTTCCTGATATAATTGCCTGTTACAGATCGCAACTCTTCACTGTCGGAGTGCTTAAGTAAAACCAGCCAATATGAAATACCAAAGAATGAGATTCATGAGGTGGAACCAGAACCAAAGCTGTCTCCAACACACGAAGAGGAGGAGGAGAGGAAGGAGGAGGTGTTGTACACGAGGGACTTGGACCAAGCCGCCTGCGTCAGTTCCCCTGGTCTTGTCACTGACCGCTTGTCTAACGGAACGAACGCCACCATGACGGGTAACATGTCTTACTGGCTATCTGGCGAGGAGCCGAACAACCCCATGACCCACATGACCTCCACGTCGGTACACCCAACCTGCTCTCTGACGCTCCCGCCCATCAAAACGGAGCCTGACACCCTGGACGACGCACGAGGCAGCGGGGGGAGTGGCGTACCACCGCACGCGGCGCCACAGGACCCCGTCGCGGACGACCCGGCCAATTACGCCGAGTCCAGCGGCCTCAGCTCCTTCGTCAACTCCTTCCAGTTCGAGTGTCCCCAGGAGCTGGCCCCCGGGGGCCCGGCGGCCGGGGGGACTGCGGCGGGGGGCCCCGGCCGATGGGGGGGCGGCGGGCGGCCGGACGAGACCTACAACTGCTCGTTGTGCGGGAAGACCTTCAACCGCATGGGGAACCTGCGCAGCCACCTGCGCTGCCACACGGGAGAGAAGCCGTACGGCTGCCAGCACTGCGGCAAACTGTTCAGTCACATAGGGAACCTCCAGAAGCACACGCGCATCCACACCGGGGAGCGGCCCTACGCGTGCCTGCGCTGCGGGAAGCGCTTCAGCCAGTCCAGCCACCTGAAGAAGCACCAGCGCATCCACATGGACCGGCACTACAGCCTCAAGTGACCCCATACACGCCACGCCTGGTGCGAACCTGAACCTGCTAGGACAGTACGATTCAATACATTTTCCTCATGCTCAAGCTCAGGCTTGATGCCTCGAGCTCGGAGCACCAGCAGTATCACAATAAAGGAGGACTCGTCACAATCTTCCGACCTTGAGCCAACCCTGTTTGTTTTACTTGGTGGCCCTGCGGCGACATGGTGTGTAAATGTCTGAGGACGTCGTGGAAGAATCACTAAAACACTTACGGTTAGGATACACTGATGTATCCTCGGCCTCCAAGACGATTCAGTGGCCGCCTTGGTTTGTGTCAAGCAGATTCAGCAATTCCACAATTTTAACTGTGGGCATAAAGACAGAGGAAATAACAGGAGTTTTGCAGGAACAGTGGGCAAAATGCGATAGAAAAACTTTTGGAATCCAGCCAATATGTTTTAACGCAATTGCTGTCTCACCTGGTGTACCTATTTCTCCAATGAGACATTGAGGTTTTGTCCGCCTGCTGTATAACTCTATGTGACTTTACACCATTGGCTGGTGTTTCTGTAGCAACCAACCAAACGCAGCAGGTTGGCATGGGTTCAAGCTGACCACATCACACATTAAACACCCAATGAGATTTATTTTTTTCAACCATTGTGTCATATAATTAGTTTAATACCTTTTCTCATAACACTTCACTTGTAAGCCATCTCACTTTAACAACAGCTGACATAATTCAAGTATCTCTCCTCAGATGTTCAGCCAATCTGTCCAGGGAGCCTATCAACAGCAATTTAACCATAATACATGGGGGTTGTAGACGCCAGATAAATTCCCAGCCAAAAGATGCCGAATTCCAAGCCAAATGTCAGTGGCCTGTAAACAGCGCAACACAGCTAACCCCTACCGGCTCTTAAATGACTTGTATCTATTCGCAGTGGCTAAAGAAGGATAGCAATGCAATTTGGTACCGCAGTTTGAGACTTGTTGTTTTCAAACTGATTAATGATTAATTTTGTATCCACACAGAATTATTTCATGCCAGATAGAACGAATGATTGTGAATAAATAAATACAAATAGTAAAAGTCTATGATGTGGTTACGATTGGGACGGCGACTTTTATTTTGACAGGTCATACTGGATGGACATGAAATGTTTCCGGCGTTAAAAAACGTCACGTGTCGCGTCTTGGTTTGTTTTCCTCCTCGATAGTTATTCAACATCTAAAGAAAGATCTTCATCGCTAAGGTAAACGATGAATTGCTATTATAGTGATCATTTTATTTACATTCAGCCGTCCCATACGTATATTAGTCTGCTGCCAAAGGGATTCGAACCTATATTCTCATAAGCCGAACATCAGTTCGTTCATCGAGGAGTTCCTTCCTCTTCTAAACGATAGGAGAAATGTGTTTAATATGCATTTATAATTGCATGCTACGTTTCGTAATGTATATATTACTGCATGTAAAACAATTTAAATCGTACACGTTTCAAAAGTAGCATATAAGATACAAGGAGTTGCGAAATTGGGGTTTAAAAATCGTCATTCTTCCAAGTTGCGTTGTTCTTAGTTACGATAAAGATCTATATATATGAAGATATTATTGAAGCAATGTGCGCTAAAGTACCAAAGCAGGGTTTATTTTGGGGAACGAGCTCCATAACAACGCTGTCTCGGCGCTAGGATGTCCAAGCTGGAGCGCCTGAACTGCCGGGTGGCCAAGCTGCTGTCGGCAGCGGTGCAGGAAGTGCTGGAGGTGGTGAAGGAGACTGTCTCCGAGTACCAGGACAAAACCGCCCGAACCCAGAGGGAAAACGAGAGTCTGAAGAGAAGACTGCAGGAACTCCAGGAAAGGTTACTCAAAGATGACGCAGGTGAGAAGTGGACCAAAGAGTTCCTACACTGAGGAGAGGAGCATAGTCATTCAATGTAAGCTTGTAGTTGAGACAAACCGAGTAGAAGCAAATTTGTTGAAATGTCATGTGAGTTGAAGTTATGTTCATATAACTTCCAGAATGACCACACAATATCCATCCAATATCCATCCATCCAGGTGTAGATAGGCTCACTGTTTTTAAGTTCATGTCTAATACCGCACCGTCAAATCCCCGAAGCTAAGAAAAAGTTTTATCTGCCTCTCAGCTCCTCTACATCCAGATAAGCCTGCGTTTGGAGACGGGTCATCCAAACCTGGCGCTGTTGGTGGACTGCTGCTCCCAGACCCAAGCCAAACACAGATCCTGGAGCCTGGGTACATCCACCAGCATGAGGACCCAGACATTTTGGAGGCTGGATACCTGGGCCAAGACAGCCCTGTGGACTGCAAGACCAGGTTCACCATCACAGAACACTGCAAAATGGAGCTAGTGGAGTCATCCCGTGAGGCTGGAGGGGAATCAACTATTGGCTTCACGTCAGGTGACCTGGGCTGGGACGTCCACGCGGCCTCGACCAATCAAACAAGCTCTTCTGGGTCAGGTGACCTGCTGGCTCTGAGCCTGGCCTTCATCAAGAGGGAGCCGGAAGAGGAGGAGAGGGGGTGCATTATGGTGAAGCCCCCAGAACCCAACCCCAGCCCTAACCTTAGCCATAACCCTCCCTCTAACCACAGCCCTCCCTCAAACCATAACAGTACAGTACAACCACAGCCTTCCCACAGCGGGGTGGACTTCAACTGGGAGGCCCCCTGTCTGGAGGCGGTGTCATTCAGACAGCCTCCTCACGGCGCCACCAGACCCAGCAGGTCTGAGGAGCACCCCGGCCCCGCAGCCGGCAGGAGGCTCGGGTTCTCCAGGTCTGGCCGGGGCGCCAGGGACAGCTGGAGGAGCAGGATGGAGCTGCTGACGAGGAAGGAGAAACACGTGTGTTTCCTGTGCGGGAAGACGTTCAGCCGACTGGCCAACCTGAAGATCCACCAGCGCTCCCACACCGGGGAGAAGCCGTACCGCTGCAGCCAGTGCGAGCGCAGCTTCAGCCAGGGTGGGGACCTGAACAAACACATGAGGGTCCACACGGGGGAGAAGCCCTACTACTGCAGCCACTGTGGCAAGAACTTCAGCCGCCGAGAGAACCTCAAACGCCACCAGAAGATTCACCAACAGCGACACCCGGCCTTCAGGAAGCAGTGATGGTTCCCCTAGTGCTGGGCCACGTTCTGGTATAGGAATCCTGGTCGTCCAGAGCCTGGAACAAAAGCCCCTTTCTCTATCAGCGCGCCCACCCGTGTGGGCCGGTTTTCCATACAAACTTGTATGTGGGGTCGACACGAGTGCACAAAGGTTGAACACTCTCCCGCCTCGTTCCCGTTTTACTGATGGCACGATACTCCACGATGGGCTTAAACTGTCTTTGGCATGGTTAACAGCAACGCTTTCTACCGCCACCGCCCAAGGCATTGGAGAAGCAAATCGTGACGTGATTCAAACCTTAGTTCTGAACACGGCTGAGAAAGACTCAAAGGTGTCTTTATTTGGATTTGTGTTGTGGATCACGAGGACAGGAAGCAAGGCCTCAAAAGTTACCCATTTAACCTACTACAAGCCGTAACTTCTAAACCCTGACCCTGAACCTTAACCTCTGACTAGAATACAGAATCTAACCATAACTCATGACTAGGGCTGTAACGATACGCGTATCGAAACCGAAATCGCGACACTCAAAGCCACGAACCTGTCTCGCGTGCGAGAAGGCAGAAGCGCGATACGCCCTTTCTAACTCTCCGGTCAAAATGTCAGATTGAAATGTGCTAATAATATGTCTAAATAATAGTCTGCTGACACCGCTCCTCTTATCGATGCCGCAAGTCTGCAACGAGATGCCCTCTCTGTGATGACAGCTCTCCGTGGCTACGGTGGATTGCATTTCTCCACAGCCGTCGAAGTCCTCACATGCGATATGAACGACATTTATCCAGAGTGGGCCAAGCGTGAAAAAAATAGCCTGTGTGATCCCTGTCTCTATTGTTTTGTGTGATTTGACCGGCAGTTGGTCTGCGGAATGAAGCGGCCACCGATTATTGACAGGATGGGTAATTTATTCTACCAGACTCGTTAGTTTCTTCAATAGACACACACGCTACCACTCGTTCTCCTCGCTCGTCCACTCACTCGCTGACGTCACTCACACACGCACACTGCCATTCTCGCACACACACATGCGCTACTCGTAACACTTTGCCTCGTTATTGCAACGTTCATGTTAGACGTTCATGTTTTTTCCCATCTAATTGAAAGTTAGGCTATTAAACATGTTGCATTCTATACGGCCTGATTATGTCATTATTTAAGCTACATAGCCTAATAAGAAGCGCTATAGAATATTTGACCAAACCACCAAACTGGTTTTTGCCTACCTGCAAGCATCCTCCAAGTGCAATCTTTGGTTATTTATTTATTAATTTAGCTATACTTTAGCAATATTCTTTCTGTTCAAATCAGTTCAGTGTTCCAAATTATTTGTTATTCAATTTTACATTAAGTTAATTGTTATTTAAGTGTTAAATAAAATGCTTCTTAAATTTAAAAAAATCGTGGGATGTATCGAACCGTGGGTCAAAAATCGTGATACAAACCGAATCGTGAGTTTGTGTATCCTTACAGCCCTACTCATGACTCATAGCCTAACACTATGACGTAACCCGTAACGTCTCGTCCTGACCCTAAGTTTTATTTGGTGCTAACAAAGCACATGCTTCAGTTCTAAATTCACGGGAATTTTACCCTTACCGTATTACATTGCAACATGTACTTTACTGCTCCCTATACTGTACTGCGCTACCCGACTGATTTTAAGCTAGAGGTCTTGACTGGGCTCAATGGGCTGACCTAGCGGAACAGACCTTTGAGTGATAGGGTCAGAGACAATTTTCCAATTTGTGAACTTTTTTTTAATCCATTTTATATCAGATAATCCACACAAGCTCACAAAATACAAAATCTACTCAAAAGATAACATGACAAACATTGTGAAGATAGGTTTAAAAAGCAGCATCTATGTTTACGTTAAGGAACAAAGCCCGTCCCTCTAGTTGTGTGTGTGGTTAATATATGACTTGTTATCATTTTTACGAATGGAGGTAAGTATTTGATTTAATTAAACGACAAGGCTTAATCAAACGCATCAATGCTTTTCTCCTGCTTACTACTCCGCACGCCGGCTCCCTCTTCTGGCGGGTCAGCGTCACGACCAGAGAAATACTTGAACAAGTACATAATTATATGATCTTTATGGCGGGGACAAGAAGATGATAATAAACATGCTATTGATTTAGTTAACGCATTAAAAAAAAAATCTTAAACAATTGTACGATCGAAGCCGAGGTTTGACGCTCAGGGGAATGTTTTTTTATTATGGATCAGAGGCTAAAATCTTTTAAAATGATAACAATTTAAAACAATAATAACAAAAACATAGAAATATTTTTTTGTAAATGTATTTATGTACGCAAGCACAGTACAACCAATGCGACAATAGAATGTAGGCGTTTATACGATTCAGACACTACCACACAAAGCCCTGATCGCACAATGATGATGGTGATGATGACGATAGAGAAGCATATGCAATCTACAGTGACTGGCGTTTATAAAGTGCTCCGCCTTCCTTTGACCTGCAAGAAACTGTTGTTTTTCTTCAGTCGGTGGCGCAGACGACGAACCAAGTTTGGGCATTATTTAATGTTTGTTGACCACCTAAACGAGGAAGCGTCAAGTCGTGGGCGTTAACGGCGGAGCTGTGGTCGTTGTCCGTGTGGGTTGCGCGGGGCTTTTACCTTGGAGACCCCGGAAGCCGCCAGGTGAAGAGCAGCAGAGAGACGCACCAGGTGAGTCCTACAGATATTTATGTGGCTGGGAGTTTATTGACTTATGTTCCAGATGAGAACGAGCTGTGCATGGACGAGGCACAACGAGTGCGTGGAAGGTACGGGTTTGTATTCGGAACAGAGGCTGAGTATCAAATTACAGATTAATAAAAGGAACCGCTCTGAATAGACCTGACAGTATGTCGTGTTGCATACCTTCAGCTCAGGAAAAACCCGGTAGCGAAGTCATGGTTGCATACTGTTCTTACGCGTGCCATGTCCAGGACGTTTCATTTATTTGACAGTTGTTTTGTTTTCCTTTTACGGTATTCTTTCCTTTCAGTGTGTCAAGAAATATTATGGCCGATTAAAACGTGTTTATTTTGACTGTTTCATTAGTTAAGACGGGTCTGCGATTTAAACAACTTATTCGCTCCGGCTCAACACCGCCACCATCAGTTGATCTAAAAGACACTCATGCAATTCATTTTGGGGGGAACTCGTAAAACGTATCTCTTAAATGAATGGTGGTGTAGAGATCGGACGCGTCATAACCTCACAACTGAAAAATAACCCCTTTTGTAAAATATTGCATCTATACCCTGGTAGAATAGAAGAAGACTTTCAAATTAATGATTTGTCACCGGACTTTGCCTGCAAAAGTGCCATGTACTTGCCATTTTTCTACCAGGACAGTACCATTATTTTACATAATAGAATCGTGATGTGTTTTTGTTGGCTCACAGTAAAGACACACTCCCAACTGTCACTTGTTTCGGTGTCTCGTGTGAGTCCAGCAATGTTCGACCTTTGACATGAAGATTCATAAGAAGATCCTGCTGCACTACCAGTCCTGCGACTCCCCGGTTGACAAGGAGGGTTACCTCTACAAGAAGGTCAATCATACCTCACACCTTATTCATCATTACCTCCTCACTTCGATTCCCAACCTGTGCTCCTATGCTCTTCCCTGTCCTGTCCATTAAGGCACAATAAAGCTTAAAAAAAAAAACAGTATCACAAAAAATACAAGTTTTGGGGTTGTCAACAATTACAAGGCCTGGCTTTTGTATTGAAAGTGTTGTTTTGTCATCGGCCAGGGGGTGCGCAACTCCTCCTATCAGAAGCGCTGGTTCGTCCTGAAGGGGAACCTGCTGTTCTACAAGGAGCGCCGGTCAGAGCGCGAGCTGCTGGGCGTTCTGGTGCTGGAGGGCTGCAGCGTGCAGCTCTGCGAGTCGGACGAGCGCTTTGCCTTCTCCGTGGTCTGGAGCGAGTCTCACGTGGCCGGCGGCCGCGTGTACAAGCTCGCCGCCGAGGACCAGTCCACCCAGGAGAGCTGGCTCAAAGCCCTGCTCTCGGCCAACCACGCCTACCTGCAGCTCCTGCTGATGGACCTGGAGGCTCGCTATCGGGGTGAGAGATTGAAGGGGTTGCGGGTTCGATCCCCGATGTCCTCGCTTTCCCTCTGGGCTTCGTACAGCAAGATGCTCTGGCGTTAACCCCTACTTGCTCCTTAATGGCATGTCTCTGCATTCACTGAGACATGATAGAAGAAAAAGTAGACAAACTACAATCTTGTTGAGTTGTAGTTTACGTATGTAGTATATTGAATAAGCCACTATTCAGAACACATTGGAAATCTTTTTAATGACTCTGGAATGTAATTAAAAGTGTATAACATCGGGGGGGCGCCCTGTTGGGGCCCCGCTGGCTCACCTGGAGTGGGATTTCCCTTAAGGCACAGTCCTCATCGCAGCAACCAGGGTTCGACTCCTGCCCGTTGTCATTTTCTGCATGTCCTCCCCTCTATCTCCCATACCGTACTGTCTTCCTCACTCTTATCATTAATCTTAAATAAAAATAAAAAAATATTTTTTTTGTATCACCTCAAATACAGCCAGGCTAACTAAGCGAACTCTCCTTCTGGTCACACAATGATGAATTTGGAATGAAAAACTCCTGAATATGCGTAAAAAAGGCAGAAAAAGTAGGGGACATTTTGAATCCAATCTCACCTAGAACACATCAAGCTAAAAAAAAAATTCTCTCTCTCTCTCTCTCAGAGCTAGGCGGGACGTCCCATCCCGTCCCCCTCAAACCGGCGCCCTACGCCCCTCCGGGTGCTACAGCTTCCTCTTGCACGGCCAAACAACTCCTCCCGGCCCCTCCCGTCCCCCACAATGCAGCAATCAGGAAGTCTCCGAAACTGTGGCCAAAGAGAAATGCAAATGTGGCGCCCATATCTGGGCCCGCCCCGCCTCAGAGGGAGTGGCTAGAGTTTGGGTTGGGACACCATGAGGAATTTATTGAATTACACACCGAGTTTGGAAAGGAGGTCATGGAGCTGATCGCTGAGCGGCTGAGACATGGACGGGAAGGGGAGGAGGCCGAGGCAGATCTGATTGATTTTGGATGATATGCAAAGTCTTTCATGGAAATATATTGTTTTACCCGCTCGGATATTGAGGTGTAAACTTGTAAATATTTGCGATAAACACTGTTCGGAGGACCTTTTGATTCCGTCTTCGTCGTTCAAAGCTTTTAAATCATCACTGTTTGGAGTCTCAGGTCTATGTGTGTTCTGTTAATAAATTAACTTTTTATTCCACCTTTGCTCTTTTCTTCAATCAGCTGCTCTCTTATCAACTTTGTATCAGCATGTCTGGGGAGCCCCACCCTGCATACGCACACAAACACACACACACACCAATCCCCAGCCTTACTGAGCAGTGTTTAAAATGGACAAAAGGATAAGATCATTGATATTAGTTATTGATAGATTATATTAGATCAATTAGATGTTAGCAGTAATAAAAGGATTATGTTATTAATTAAAATATAAAGTAATTACAATTAATGATTTCAGTAATTTTGGGGATTGATAAATTATAAAAGGATGATACTATCATTAGTGATAACACAGTGACAGATTAATGAAATAATATGAGATCAGTGATTATTGTTATTGGTAACACTTATAAGGACCGGATCATAGTTATTGTTTAAAATAGGGTTAGAGCCTGATCATAGTTATTGATCTGTGTTTTCCGGGTTGTCAAATGCCTGTCGGAAGATGGCGTCTAGGAGGTAAAAAAAAAGCTGTGTGTGTGTGTGTGTGTGTGTGTGTGTGTGTGTGTGTGTGTGTGTGTGTGTGTGTGTGTGTGTGTGTGTGTGTGTGTGTGTGTGTGTGTGTGTGTGTGTGTGTGTGTGTGGGGTCTATTTCAGTCTGTCCAGCTGCCTGTTTTTATGTTTTTCCAGTTCTCTCCGTTTCTCCTTCTTTCTCTGTCCGTCTCCCCCTACTTTTTTCTCTTTTCCTTACACACTTTATCCCTGGCTAGGTGAGGTAGTTCAAGTAACATGGCTAAGACCACTTAGCACTCTGAGATAAAATCTGCTTCATTATAACTGGGATGTGTTTAGCCACGGCGGTGTCAGTTGCCCCATGAGCCCAGGAACATGATTGACGGTTCCTATAAGCTGTATAAGGAGACGGAGGATTGAGAGCGAGACATATTCTAAACTATACTAGCCACCCCCTGGTAAGACGCAAATAGAGCCCCCACATACATGCAGCAATAAGGCCAATCATGGGATCAGTCTGATCGGCCTTCTTGGCCAGGTCATTCTTGGAAACAAGATTTGAATCTCAATAAATTTTTACCTGGTTGAATAAATAAATATTTAATATGATTGATTGATTGATTGATTGATTGATTGATTGATTGATTGATTGATTGATTGATTGATTGATATTCAACTGATCTGATCAATATTTAGATATGAAGGGTTTTGAATTTAGAACATACTTTGGTGAGGGGATTTATGTGTTATATAACTTCCAGAAAAACACACGAAACGGCCCTCTTCACTGTGTCCAAGTGTGCTGCAGGAACTCTAATTATAACTCTGTTTTGGTTCTGAGGCTCTTTGGAATGAAACATCTGCTAAATGACTAAATGTAAATTTATGAAGGAAAAAACCTATGTCTGGATTTAAAATAAGCCAGTTAATCCACGGTAATGCATGGTTTTTACAACTACTACTGGTGCCATACACACATGTACTAATAAAGCGCTCGTTAATACCCAACATGTCATCAATATCTTAATATCCGTGTGATTTTCCAACATGTTATTAATATCTTAATGTTTGTGTACTAAATGCGGGTGTTAATATCCTACATGTAATTCATATCTTAATGTTTATGTTGACGCTTTTAGTCACCGACTCTTGATCTGCGCTGGTCGTGTGTCAGTGCTGGAATAAAACCAGCAAACCATTAGCCAACTATTTTCAGTTTTGGGTTTCTCTTCCCTGCTGGCGATTAGCACTACTACGGCTGTGATCCGACACGCTCATTTAGAGTGGTGATGATGTTGGACTATGTCTGATGGAAACACAAGTAGCTCCTTAATGAACGGACGGGGCGGCTGCCCCTCACAACCTCCTCTCCGCCCCGGATCCAGGGACAGAAATAGACAAAACAAAGACCCCTAAACAAGAGCCCCTGTCCCGACACAAAGGGCTCGTACAACAGGCCGGGCCGCGGGTGGTAGCAGGCGATGGCAGGACATGCTGACGCGTCGGCCTGCCCATATTAGTCCTGGGGGACGGCGGACGCTCCTGGCGTTGAATTCACCTCATTCCAAGGCTCCTGGGGCCTATTTTGGAGGGCTGGTAAGACGATACCCCATGCAACCTCCTCGCTCCTCCCTCTGTCTCCTACTTGGCCGGGATGCTTGCTTTCTGTGGGGAGAGTGGAGGCTAAAGTTAGCAGCCCTTGCTAGTATATAAGATGCGCAGGCGGCCGTCCTCAATCGTCAGTTCCATCAGCTTGGCTTAGGCTTCTCTTCTTCTTCTTCCTCCAACACCCAACATACAAGAGAGATGGTGAGTGGTCCTCTACCCTCCGCATGGAGCATGTCTTCAGGGTCTGGGCGGTGGGCCGGCAGGGTGGACAGCGTCTTTGAAACATGGAGAGATGGGATGATAAGATAAGAGACTGATCCCAGATGGGAAGACCAGTATGCAAGGCTCTGAAACTAGCTAAAGACCAGGCTTTTTATATTTTAAAATATTTTTATTAAAAAGAAATTGGAGTCAACCAGACTCGTAATTAGTCTATGTGGATATTAGCTGTGCTAAATTATTGCGTTTATTTTTAAGTTTAAGTTAATCTTGCCAAAACGGTCACCCACATCAGATTTTATTTTTTTTTGATGTTCGCATCGACCTTGAGAACAAAGTATCTCAGTCAATCTGAAAAAGCTTTAGTGTGCATCTAAGAACTTGAGGCCATGGTTATCAATAGAGATGTTCTGGCTGGGTTATGGGGCTGTTCTAGACGGGGTCTGGGTGGGTTACTTGTAGGATCCAAAATATGTTTCAAGTTCTCTTGTGTTCCTCTGTCTTTCAGGCACCCAAGAAGGCTAAGAGGAGGCAGCAGCAGGGCGAGGGCGGCGGTTCCTCCAATGTGTTCTCCATGTTTGAGCAGAGCCAGATCCAGGAGTACAAGGAGGTGAGTTCCCACGGGGGGCCACGGGTCCCAGGGGCCTCGGGTCAAAAGGTTTAGGGTTGGAAGTCACGGAGTCGTGTCTGAAAAGTTGTCAGTATTTGAAGTTAGCGGGGCACAAAACATCAAAGTCACAGCATTTAAAAAAATTATCTCAGTATCTAAATGTTTGATCGAGTTTAATCAGAAATACTTCAACAACTAAATATAAGTAGAATAGTTGGATGGATTAAGTGTAACCACGCAGAGAAGGCTCCTCAGCCCGCCCCTCCCTGTGTCTGACCTTTCCGATAAGGATACCTGAGATCTCTCACCTATAGAGAACATCTTCTAGTCAGCAGAAGGGCCAGAACCATAAATCGCCATTTCGTTGTTGACAGCGCATAGAAACACACACAGAAACACACACACACACAAACACACACACACAAAAACCAACCCACACACAGACTAGAGAAGGAAGGGGCTGTTTATGTTAAGATGCTGTACTAGGATGTGTAACATCAGGCGAGTGCTTCTGTATCGCCTCTGACGGTTGTGAAATCTCCTCATGAGGCCAGCTGACATGATGTGACACAGGGTGAAATACGGCATCCATTTTAAGACTTGAAAGGACCTTGAGGGTTGTCACGGGTGCCAGGGACAGGTGTGGGGGTCGGGTGGAAGGGTGTGTAGACAGGGGGCGAGGTTGCTGTAATCCCAAACCAACGCCTTAAATGTCGCAAGAGGCTTGTCTCACATGCCGAGACCATTTTAACACCTCAGGGAGACAACTGCACCCCCAGCTGCCAAGAGTCAGCAGGCGACCAGTGGGGGCTCTGGTTTCACTAGCTGAATGATCACACACAGCCTTAACCTTCACGCTCTTATTCTGGCACAGCAACACTAATGTTGTGATTAGATTTTCAACTAGGGTACGAGATTAGATCAACAACTTCTGTTCTGGGACTTTTGATTGATTTTACACCTCAAGGCTCACAGAAGGAGTCTGTTAAGGCCTAATAATGCTGCTATCGCTGATTAATCCTGATTTAGCTCATATTTGCTCATTAAGCTCATTGAGTTTTGATAACAGGGATTGTCATACGGGCCTCTCCTGGCTCCCAGAAATGCTATAACTCAGACATTAGACCACACGACTTCCTGGTTATTGACCAATCACTGCTCTATTTTTCAGGCATTCACAATCATCGACCAGAACAGAGATGGCATCATCTCCAAGGATGATCTGCGCGACGTCTTGGCCACCATGGGCCAGCTGAACGTGAAGAATGAGGAGCTTGAGGCCATGGTGAAGGAGGCCAGCGGCCCCATCAACTTCACCGTCTTCCTCACCATGTTCGGAGAGAAGCTGAAGGGTGAGACACACACACAGACACACACTCACACGTTTATAGGATTGATTTATGCTCACACACACAAATACACACATATATACATACACATACACACACATACACACAAACACACACACACACACACACACAAATATACAAACACACACACATATATATGTATATATATATATATATATATTGATGTATACACATGCACACACACACACACACATTTACAGACACAATCATACATGAGTAATACGATATCCAGTTGGTTATATTATGGTTATAATCAGGTAGCAATGTTGTTATGATGTGGTCGCCTGGTGCTTATATGTTGGTTATTGTGATGAATAACAGTGATGTCATATCTGATCTCCAGGTGCGGATCCCGAGGACGTCATCGTGAGCGCCTTCAAGGTCCTCGACCCAGAGGCCACCGGAAGCATCAAGAAGGAGATGTAAGTTTGGCTCCTCCGCACTAGCTCACTATCGCAACCACAGGGAAAAACTGATCATGTCCCTACGAGCTACATAATGCTGACCCTCTCTCTCTCTCTCTCTCGCTCTCTCTCTCTCTCTCTCTCTCTCTCTCTCTCTCTCTCTCTCGCTCTCCCTCTCAGGATCGAGGAGCTGCTGACCACCCAGTGTGACAGGTTTACCGCTGAGGAGGTGAGCACGCGCACACGCACACACACAACCCAATGCCTTCCCTACAAACAGGTTCCAAGTGAGTGTGATCTTGGATCTGACCGTGTTTCTCTCTCTCCAGATGACCAACCTTTGGGCCGCCTTCCCCCCAGATGTGGCCGGCAACGTCGACTACAAGAACATCTGCTACGTCATCACCCACGGAGAGGACAAGGAAGAGGAGGAATAGAGACCCTATCTTCTCTCTCTGACGTCCCCCCACCTTCTCCCCATGCTCCCTCAACATCCTTTCTCTCTCTCTCGCTCTCTCTCTCTGCGGACCCTCGCTTGCCCAAGACCATCCACGAACCGCTCTCAACCCCCCCCTCCCCCGGCACACTCTCCTCTCGCCCGCTCGCTTTTAAAGACTTGTCTCGTGCGGAGAGCTGCTGCCAGGGGGTGTGGGCTGGAGTGGTGGTGGGCGGGCTCCACAGGGAAACAGGGGATTATTTTCAATTAAATAATCTTGTGATAAAGAAACAAACTCCTCTCTCTCGCTCTCTATCTCCCATCTACCGCCGGGGGGAAAGTCAGCGGCTAGCGCACGCTTCCTACCCTATCTCACACGCCCCCCAGTGAGCGCACGTGAGCGGTCTTTTGGGTGCCCTGGTGCAGACACACGCCCTCTTGAAACAAGTCGGTGACATGAGCACCTAGCTCGCCCAAGCGACGCGCGGCGGTTCCTCCCTGTGTCCGACCGGAGAACGGGTTGGCAGAAAGGAGTACCATACTAAAATAGATGGCTCGCTCCTCTCTCCCAGACTCCACTCTCTTCCACGCCTGGATAAGAAGCAGGGGGGATGAAGGACAACACATGATCGTTATTGTTATGACCATTGTTGGAGTGAAGAGGAAGAGATGGAGAGTGACAGAGAAGAAGAGACAGAAGAACACCGCACCCCTCCTCCCTCCTCCCTCCTGTCGTACTGTGTCTGTTTCTTAATGTAACCAAGAAGGAACTAATAAAAATCACTATCTTTCCTAATCCGCTTTGTCTGCCAGTCTATATCACCAAAACAAACTCAAATGTTTAGCTTCATGTGTTTCAATTACCACTCATTTACATATTTGAAATTTAACAATTAATTTTGATCAATATTGATTCTTTAGGCCTTTAATTTCCCTTGAAATACCTTAATGGTATCGATTGTATAGAATTGTGTATTGTAGTGTAGCATAAAACGATATCATTTATAATAGTATAATATATTATTATACAACATAATAGGCTATGCATTATGGGTCCGTCTATATATAACAGAGAGTATAACAGAGACTGATGGTGACATTTTTAAACAGAGACACAAATATGAGATTCAAGGAAAATACAAACTCACAGGCGTGCGACATTATAGTGCAGAAAATAGGTTTCACTAGTATAGCATACAATAGCATCAACCATAGACTGTAAAACATGATATGACTGTAACTAAATATAATAATAAAATAAAAATGGGTTTAAATCAGACTGTACACTAGATTTAAACCATAGATTATATAAAATAGGCTCATACCAATTTGTAAAACAAAACAGGTTTGGTTTCACCCAACTTGGGGGTTTCTCATCAACCGAGAGTTTTCAATGCCAGCGACTTCAGTCACACATGCGCAGTACGACATAGCACTTTACTTCCTGACGTCTCTGAGTGGGACTTCGGGTCAACAGTACCACTGTGTGGATGATTTCTCCCGTGTAGGAATCAAACATAGACCCGCTCCTGCCACACACCACGGACTATGTTCTCCTGCTAACCCGGGCCTTCCGTTGTGGAAGACCCGATGTCGCTGTCGCTCCGCGGTGCCTTCTGAATCGCTGACGGCCCGACGACCATCGTGGCCCGGCGTGTAGCCGTCATGTTCCCCGTCCGGACCAGCCTATTTCTCCTCCCGCTGCTGCTGCTCCTGTTGTCCGCGGTCAACGTGCACTCTTCCCAGGGCGACAAGGAGCCGGTGTACCGGGACTGTGTCAAGCAATGCGTCCGTACCAACTGCACCGGAGCTCGGCTGCGGGGCTTCGAGTCAAGGCAGCCGCCGTACATGGCGCTGACAGGTGGGCACCTGGGCTGTTGGTAGGAACATGTGGGGATAGTTTAACTGTGGTTGAGTCACTTTGTGTTTATCTGATTGTCCCACTGTATCTCCTTGCCAAGCTCATGTTTACGTATATTTGTTTAATACAATAGAAAGCTGATATAGTTGTGTTTTTTGGCGGTTTGATTGAGGTTTTTTTTTAATGTGAAACGTGTACTGGCCTACTTTTTATCTCTAATAGTAGCCTGTTAGTACGGCTGACCGGACCGGCAGGGGTTGGAAAGATCCTTTTTGTTGTTTGTTGCGGTCTCATTGTTACACAATTGTTGTCTCATCCAGTTTCATTCTGTTTCACTAACAGAGAGCTAGTATAGAGGTTTAAAGAGGTAGGGAGAGGTTGAAATTAATATATTCTGTAATAACAGTTTTATTGAAAACATGTACTAGAAATGTAATGGATTAACCTGCTGACAATTGTTTATTTAAATGTTTTTCCAAAATGTTTTTGAATAAACGAGAGAGAGTTAGAGAACAATGGCGGGAGAATACCAAGAGTATGATTTTAACTGTCTTTCTCTGTGTCAGGATGGAGGTGTGGTGATGACTGTCGGTACCAGTGCATGTGGACGACCGTGGGTCTTTACCAGGCCGAGGGGTACCGGATCCCCCAGTTCCACGGAAAGGTGAATCACACACGCACACACACACACGCTCAAGTGTTACACCTGTAAAGCTATTGCATTGTAGTAGTATCAGTAGGAGTGTGTTTCAGAGTTAGTATTGAAGCAGTAGTATTTAATAGTGGACTGTAACACTAGCGGTATTGTAGTATTTCCGAGCGTGCCCTACACTAGTAGTTCTAGTAGTGTGTGAGTATCTAGTGTCCCTTGTCTTCCAGTGGCCCTTTGCTCGCTTCCTGTGTTTCGAGGAGCCTGTCTCTGCGCTAGCGTCTCTGCTGAACGGCGTGGCCTGTCTCCTCATGATGCTACGCTACCGCGGCACTGTGCCTCGCCAGAGCCCCATGTACCCCACCATCACAGCCTTCTCTCTGGTCCGACCCCCGTTGTCTGTCTGACCGTCTCTCTGTCTGTCTAAAAGGGAGAATTTGGAATGTCTGTCAGGCTGGATGTCTGTTCTTAGTGTGTGTGTGTGTGTGTGTGTGTGTGTGTGTGTGTGTGTGTGTGTGTGTGTGTGTGTGTGTGTGTGTGTGTGTGTGTGTGTGTGTGTGTGTGTGTGTGTGTGTGTGTGTAATAAATACATAACGTATAGTTAGAAAATAAATAGAGATATGAGATTTCTGTTAAACACCAACTCAACATGAAATGCAAGAGTATATCATCATTTCCATCAAAATATTCTCTCCATCTGAATGTCTGTGTTGGCAGCTAGCTTTCTGGCTAGCCTTTGATGATGGTCCTCTGGTAACGGTCGTCGTGACAACTGATCTTCCTCTTGTATCCGTCAATGTGACAGCCGATGTCTTCTATCTCTCTGCAGGTGTCTCTGAACGCCTGGTTTTGGTCGACTGTCTTCCACACCAGAGACACCTACCTCACTGAGGTATTGCTACACCACCCTACACATCTCCTCCTCCTCGCCCTGTTTCCACCTTCTGATCTTCCACTCTCCTGCCACTCCTCCTGAACCCCCCTCCCCCTCCCCCTCCACCACCCTCCCCCTCCACCCTCCCTCCCTACTTTTACCATCACCTCCTCCACCCTCCCTCCCTACCTTCACCCTCACCTCCTCCCCCCTCCCTCCCTCCCTTCACCCTCCCTCTCTACCTACACCCTCCCTCCCTACCTTCACCCTCCCTAGTTTCACCCTCCCCCTCCACCACCCTCACCTCCTCCACCCTCCCTACTTTCACCCTCACCTCCTCCACCCTCCCTCCCTACCTTCACCCTCACCTCCTTCACCCTCCCTCCCTACCTTCACCCTCACCTCCTCCACCCTCACCGCCTCCACCCTCACTTCCTCCACCCTCCCTCACCTCCTCCACCCTCCCTACCTTCACCCTTCACCTCCTCCTCCCTACCTCCACCCTCACCTCCTCCACCCTCCCTCACCTCCTCCACCTTCACTCTCCTCCACCCTCCCCTCATCTCCGTCTTTTTCTCCTTCTCCAATCGGGCATCCAGTGACTGCCTCAGGTTTCCATTTGCTAATGGTATTAACTAATTTAATAATGTTAAGTTATTAACGTCAAATCCTCCAATTATTTGATAAGTAATCCTTCAAACTCTTATTCTATCAATCTCTTATCTCCCCTCTTTCAGAAAATGGATTATTTCTGTGCATCTGCCGTCATTCTGTACTCCATATACCTGTGCTGCGTCAGGTGAGGTGTTCTCTAGTCTACCTGTGTCAGAATAGCTGGTCATTCTAGGTGGAAGTTTGACAGATCAAGATGTCTTTGAGCAAGGCACCTTTAACATTGACTGTTATGCTGGTGGTTAGTAGCATCCCCCAAATGCCCCCTTTTTCTGTGTTTGTGTACAATATATTAGCTAGTTATGCTGAGCTAGTGTTAGGGAATTTAGTCTTGGACGGTCATCTTCATGAATATCTGTTAATTCTCTAGCTAATGTTGGAAAACCACTGCTGATTCTGTTTTTTGTATAATAATGTGAAAAAAAGTTTTAGCTCTTTGAGGGTGTTTGCTTGGCTGATTTGCGAGCTTGGCTGGCTAATGTTAGTCCGCTGTGTGTCTGGTAGCTCCCTTAACGGCAAGTAGTACTATCTTATGAATGTGAGCCAACTGCATGTTATTCAGGTCTCTGGTATTTATTTGTGGCTAGTTGTACTGGCTAATTTTGACTAACTTTGTGCTCTTATCGACTGCAGTAGCTCTCTGTGGCTAGTTGTACTAGCTAATGTTATCTAACTGTGTGATGTTCAGGATTGTAGTTGCTCTTTTTGGCTATTCGTACTAGCTAATGTTAGCTAACTTGTGTGATGTTCAGGACTCTGGGTTTGAAGCGTCCGGTCGTCTCCAGCCTGGTGGGCGCGCTGCTCATTCTCGTCTTCACCGCCCACGTCTCCTACCTGACCTTCGTCAGCTTCGACTACGGATACAACATGGCCGCAAACGCAACCATCGGTACGTCATGCCATCATGGCTCATGACTTCAGATTGCATTGCAGGGTTCTTGAGTGGGTCCGTGGTTGGTGTGTTCAATTCCAGGCCTATCTCAAAGATCTCCATGTGATTAACCTATGTTAAGTCACTATCTATCGCCAAAGGAGGTAACCCAAATGGTCATTGAGACAGATGAAAGTCCTTGTTTTTGCAGTATTTTGAATGTTACAAACTGGGTTTTGATGGCGACACTGTCTTTGTCTACGGGAGAAATTGAAAATACCCACTTTAAAGGGTTAGGGTCATGACTAGTGTTGGTGTCAGGAATAGTGTTAGGACTAGGGTGAACCGGCTGTGGTTATGACTACGGTTAAGGTCACTGCGTACTAGGTTTTTGTATGTAATGTAATGACCCTATAACTCTATGTTCTAGGCATGGTGAACTGGCTGTGGTTAGTTAAGGTTAATGTAATGTTTTTTGATTGTAATGTAAGGACTCTATAACTCCATGTTCTAGGCATAGTGAACCTGCTGTGGTGGCTGTGCTGGTGCTGGCAGAACCGGCGAACCCTACCCTACTGGTGGAAGTGTGGTGTGGTGGTACTGTTGCTCCATGGCCTGGCACTCCTGGAGCTGCTGGACTTCCCCCCGCTGCTCTGGGCTCTGGATGCCCACGCCGTCTGGCACCTCAGCACCGTGCCCGTTCACTTCCTGTTCTACAGGTACTTGTTCCGGTTATATTGGTCCCACTTCCTGTTCTAGGAGCAGTGTTTGTAATAACGCTGTTTAAAAGAACGGCGTAAGGTAATGCCGTTATTTTTTCAGTAACGGGGTAATCGAACTAATTACTTTTTCCGTCGTTATAACGCCGTTACTGTTACTGTACGTTGAATGCGGTGCGTTACTATGAATTGATTGAATAAACTGCCTAATCCGAACGCAACCCTGGCTTCAAACACAAACCGCTAGTGAGGAGACCGTGTGGGTTAACAACGAGATAAGTGATTATGATTGGCTAAGGAAGAGTCATGTTTCATGTTAGCCAATCTGAGCCAGTGTTTTTACACACAAGCCAGGTCACACACACACACGCACACACCAAACAGATTTGATGAAGCAGCAGAAATGGCGAGTCCGGAGCAATCCGATGAAAAGTTGGCATTTTCTGTAGTATTCGGTAGACGTTCCACAGCGTTTGCAACCCAGCAAATTAAAATTCAGTTGGAAGTTTATCAGGGCCTTTCAACCATTTAACACACTAAGGCCAAATGAAAACTGCTCAGATATATATAGCAACATTCTTTTTTTACAGTAACGCAAATAGTTACTTTCCCTTGTAACTAGTTACTTTTATTATAGAATAATTCAGTTACTAACTCAGTTACTTTTTGGAACAAGTAGTGAGTAACTATAACAATTACTTTTTTAAAGTAACGTTCCCAACACTTTCTAGGAGAACCATTTCCTGTTGAGTCGGACAAGGTTAAGATTAATTGTTATATTTGAGATGGTTAAGTGCGTGTATTATGTAAGAGATAGGTAAGTTGAGGTATTAGGTTAGACAGGGATATATTAAGGTATTTGGTTAGAGATTGTTATGTGTGTGTATTAGGTTAGAGATTAGTTCTGAGTCAAAGAAAGAAAGGTGTGTGTGTGCGTGTGTCAATGTTATATACCTGGTTGCCTTGGCAACACCCGACAAGTTTGTTATTAGAAGTCTCTTTCCTGCTCAACAGTTTCCTGATAGACGACAGCCTGCACCTCCTCAACACAGAGAAGATCGGAGTCAAGCTGGAGTAGGAGGGGCCTCTCACCTCTTGAACATGCCCTCTCCCCTCAACCCCTCCAATCAGGGCATCCAGACGCCAGAACCAGGAGGAAGTGCCACTCCATGACAACCCCGATCCCTCCCCCCTCGAGGAAGGCTCTGTTTACACTTTTCTTGTGTGTGTGTGTGTTTTTAATTTTTCTATATATTCAGTTTGGTTTTGGAGGCCTTGAATCTGAACTGAAGGGGAGGCTATCAACCGGCTGTCTCAGACCCCTCGTAAATTGACGAAAGAACTGTTAAGCTCACATATCACATTTCAGCCTCACCTGCCACCTTATAAAGCTTTAAAATAGACTCCCACTGTTAGCTCTTTGTTCAACATAATCACAGGCCATGGCTTTATCTTCCAACCTTAGCACTGTTGCAAGCGCAGTTGCTAGCATTATCTGGCCGGCAGTTCAGTTAGGTTGAGGACAGGGCGGCCATAGACTAAGGAGGGATACAGGGGAGTGGGTGAGGGCGGGGAGGGGAAGGAGGGCTGGTTGGAGGAAGTTAGAGGCTTTTCTTACACCTTATTATTCCAATATTTTCATATCACAATTTATTTGATATGTTTTGCCTTTATTTAGTTCTGGTGCTTTTCTTTCTGCTTTGAACATGAATCTTTATGCCTTTTTTTTATCATACACGTTTATCATTTATGTTGATTCAGTTCTGATGTTCTTTTGAATTCACCTGGGCTGCCTTCAGTGAAAGAAGAAAAAGGGATGTAGCTTAGCCTGGCGTGGGTTGATTGGCTGAACCGTGATTGTCCCGCCCACCCTACAGGAAGTGTATGGATGTACTTCCTGTTGTCTAGTTAGCTGTAATCAGGAGTCATATATGACCGCAGCCCTGAAGATGGCTCACCTGTGTGTGTGTGTGTGTGTGTGTGTGTGTGTGTGTGTGTGTGTGTGTGTGTGTGTGTGTGTGTGTGTGTGTGTGTGTGTGTGTGTGTGTGTGTGTGTGTGTGTGTGTGTGTGTGTGTGTGTGTGTGTGTTGTGCTCGTCACTCTAAACCGCTACATCTGTGATATTCCATTATATCATGCACTTTACACACACCTGTACCAGTACGCAACCATACCAGTACGCACCAGGTGTACCAGAGTAGAACGCATGTCTGTGCTGCCCGTGCCTTTCCTTTTTGAAAGAAGTCGTTTTTGTGTGTGTGTGTGTGTGACAGAGAGAGATTTATTGGCTGAGGACATTTTCGCCTAGCTGAGAGTTGAAAGGGGAGGGAAGCCAGTATTTACGGAAGTGTTGAGGTGGTTCTCATGGTGACAGACGACCATAGCATCAGATGGAGCAGATGATGGAATTGACTATGTCCTGTGATGGTTTGCTGATCAGGTAACAGTCCTGACATTTTCCTCCAAGACTGTTGGAGGAAGATACTGGTGGTGGTGATGATGAGGATGATGAGGATGATGAGGATGAGGATGATGATGATGGAAGGAGTGAACATATGGCCAACGACTCCTGTACCTCTATCATAAACGTAGCCACCTTCTGAGGTGTGATGAAGACCTCACTTCCTTTCTCCTTTTTCCTACATCGTTATGTTGTCACTGCCTGCGGCCCCCACCTCCTCTTCACTCTTCACTCTTCCCTCCCTCCCTCCCTCTTCCCCTCGCACATGAAAACTTTGAAAAAAATGTTTGAAGAAATGGGACAAATAAAGGGTTCTTGTTTACCAAATTGTCTGTCACTGTGTTTATTTATTCATTCATCAAACCCTGTTGTATTATTTATCGTGATAGTCACCGCAATATGGATGGTTAAATACACTATCACTACTCTAGAAATGGTTAAGTCAGTGTATCACTATAAAAGAGATGGTTAAATCAGTGTATCACTATTATAGACCGTTAAATACATTATTACTACTATAGAGATGATTAAACCAGTGTATCAATATGGTTAAATCAGTATCACTATTATAGAGGTTACACAATCACTGCAATAGAGACGATTAAAGACACAGTGTCACGAAAGATTCTGGATTTGCAACCCAATGTCCGCCGTCTTGCTGTAGTTATCATTCAGCAAGTTTCCTGAACAATTTACCAGTACGAAATGACTCACTGTCGTTTTGGATTGAAGTGTCTGCTAAATGACTAAGAAGTAAAAATGCTCTTGAATTGTCTCTGCTTCCTCCTAGCGGACTGGTCGTGTACCTGCAGGCCAGATTTTCTGGTAAATCGGGTTGTTTTGACCCGGGGTTGAGCTGTTAGTTATTGAATTGATGTGAAAATGTCAACTGTCAACTATCATTCATTTTACAGGAAACACTACGAGCATTATCTATGTGTTGTAAAATGATGTATTTTATGGGTCCTTCTGACGTTCTGAGGCTGTGTGTGTGTGTGTGTGTGTGTGTGTGTGTGTGTGTGTGTGTGTGTGTGTGTGTGTGTGTGTGTGTGTGTGTGTGTGTGTGTGTGTGTGTGTGCACGTGTACGTGTGTATGTGTGGTACTCTCTAGTAGCCGGGCAGCAGCGTGGACTCTGACCCGGCTGCAGTGGGTGGGGAGCGGGAGAGAGAGCATGAATAGAGCTTATTATTCCTCTTCTGACGACATGAGAACCAGGCTGGCCCGCTGTAACGCAAACCGTCCTGACAATGGAGCCAGTTCAGTCTGCAAGCATTCAGAGCCCCCCAGAAATACTACATGCCACTACAAGACTATAACATACAGAGTTAATGAGAGCCCCTACTACTACTACTTCCAACTTCGGCTTCACTGTATGTAGAGGCATCGCTATTAAAAGACGACACACTCATATAAACACTCATAACAAACAGAAACACGCGCGGTATTTCAGTTCGTGCTGGGAAGACATGACAGTTCAGTCCGGGCGGGCGGAGTCACGGACACTCCCCGTTCCGGCCTCCCCCCGCTGTCACGCTCGCACTACCGACTCTCGGAACACCGACACACGGAGACCCAAGGAAGTGGCTGTGATTTGAAAAACAGTAGACGTGCCAGGAGGAGAACTCTTCAGAGGAACTACAGTACGACTTGCCGGGAGGGGGGGTCGTCGCCAGGAGGGGATTCCGGGTTATTTCTGGAGCATGGACTAGAGCCGGGAGCCGCAGATGGAAGCGCGGAGAAGTTTTCTGTGGGTCCGACTTCTGCTGCTCGGGGTGGCGGGCGCGCTGGCCAGAGAAGGTGGGTCGTCGCTCTCGCTCACGGACGCTGTTGTGAACTAAACTTCTGATCGGTTTTGAAACACTCTTGCCGTGTTTTCAGCAGACCGTAATTGACGGGGCAGGTTACTGGAAGTGTGTGTGTGTGTGTGTGTGTGTGTGTGTGTGTGTGTGTGTGTGTGTGTGTGTGTGTGTGTGTGTGTGTGTGTGTGTGTGTGTGTGTGTGTGTGTGTGTGTGTGTGTGTTAGAGAGAGGGTATGGGGGTATGAGTGTTGGAACTCGACCCAAAGAACGAGCGTGATATTCTTGGCTCGACAATGACACACGCCACATTCCTGCGCGACTCCGCATTCGCCTCGGTATCTCTCTCCTGGGGCTAACCCCCCTATCCCACCCCACCTCCCTATCCCACCCTACCTCCCAAACCACTACTTGAACCTCTTCCTCCCTTACCCCTCTACCCACTGAGCCTACCCTTACCCTACACTACTAACACCAACCCATCCCCCCTAACCCTAACCCGTCCCTACAGGTAAACTACCTGTCGTAGAAACATTTGTTGTTATTGTTGTTGTTGCTGTTGTGTGACCGTTGGCTCCGCGCCGTACCCAAACGGGTCAGTTGGTCAGATACCGAGGAACCTGATTGGTGACTCGTAGATTGTGACAATGGCACCTGTGCGCACAGGCAGCGATCAGTTCGTCTCGCGTCAACAAACCGACAGTTGGTTCTTTGTGCGTCAAGGTCTCGTGGCGAGACACGGAACATTGTGTTATAAGGGACATTTTAGGGTCAAGTCCTCCTCTCTCTGTGTCTCTAGAGTTATGCACACCCAGGCAGACACAAACAGACACACACACAATTTGGATCATTGGATTTATTTCCAGCTTACTACAGAATATTAAATATAACAGGACATATATTTTTGTAGATTCAAACAAATGGCACAACTTGTCAGAAGTTTGTACACGTATTAAATGCAGTGCAAAAGGCAACACACAAACAAAGCCAAATTACGGGTTAATGATAGTCGATAACACACACACACACACCCACACCCACAAACACATACACACACACACATACACAGGCCTGTGGTTCTCCACGAGTGATTGTGTCTGAGTGTGTCCCAGGGCCGTTGATATTTAAAAGCTATTGATGGACTGACAAATTCATTTTACTCCAGTCCCCACACACACACACACACACACACACACACACACACACACACACACACACACACACACACACACACACACACACACACACACACACACACACACACACACACACACACACACACACACACACACAGTAGTGAGGCTGGTTGTCTGGAGGCTGTGGCTAGCCTCTGATTATTGAATTAATGATTAACTTATTGACCCTCAACATTCTAGAAGCACTGAGTTCTGAAGCTCAGCTGTATTCTCTGTTCATGGTTCTAATGGCCGGTTCTATCTCCGGGTTCTGAATGATGGATCGAAAGCCTGGTTATAAAAGCTGGCTCTAAAAGCAGGTTCTAAAGGATGGATTGTTCTATATTATGGTTGTATAGGATGGATTAAAGGATGGTTCTAAAGGATGGTTCTAAATAATGCTTACAAAGCCTGGTTCTAAAGCCTGGTACTAGTAGGAACCAACATGAGAAATGATTGACATCATCAAATACCCAAAACCCAGATGGAGGACCTGAACCACAGTACTTAGTATTCACCACACAGATAAGTTAAGGACCCAAGTGTCTAATTGCTGGAAAGTGTTCACTAGATTGGGCATGGAGATCAACATTCACGGGTTGTTGCTGCTTCCCAGAAGCATTTAGCCAGAACTTGACCTCAAAGTGGAGCTCAGACACAAGGGAGACGTTGAGATTCAGAACACCTAATCAAAAGTGAAAGTGCCCGCACAACAGAGCTGGGGAGTAAACAATAATAAAGTTCAACCGTTAAAACATGGAGGGGTGGAGTTTAAGCATGTAATTGAGTTTAAACATGGAGTACATTTGTAACATGGATTAGTTTAAAGATGAGTTTAGACATTGAGTTGAAACTTTGAGTAGGGTTGAAATATGTTGTAGATTTGAAACTTGGAGTAGATTTGAAACTTGGAGTAGAGCTTAAAGTTAGAGTTGAGTTAAGACGTTGAGTTGAAACTTGGAGTAGATTTGAAATATTGTGTCGATTTGAAATATGGAATAGATTTGATATATGGAGTAGAGTTTAAATATGGAGTAGTTTGGAAACTTGGAGTAGAGTGAAGACTTGTAGTCGATTTTAAACTTGGGAGAAGAGTTGAAACTTGGAGTGGAATTTAAACATTTAGTAGAGTTGAAACTTAGAGTAGAGTTGAAACATGGCAGTGTGTTGTCGGTTGAAGACAATGGAGAGTAGTCCTGCAGGCTTGCATCTTTTAAGCAAAGACGTACGTGTGTGTGTGTGTGTGTGTGTGTGTGTGCGCGTGTGCATGTGCGTGCGCGTGCGTGCGTGCGTGCGCAGGTGCATGCAGCCTACACGGCTTTGTGAGTTTGAATGGTACAGTACAGACCTGTTTCTCTGGTCGCTTGCGCAATCGCTACCTGTTTGTTCTTTTAGAGATGGAATGTAATCGTGTGTGTGTGTGTGTGTGTGTGTGGGGGGGGGGGGGGTTGTGAAAGGTGAATCTCGGGTCTGGTTCCTGCTCTGTGAAGACCAGGAGGAGGTGCTGTTGTTGACTCCCTCCGTGACCCCGTTGTTTACTCTCTACGACTGGGTAAACAACGTCCTGTTTGCACATGAAGCAATGGAGCTGTCGCACTCCGGAGCTCTTCCTCTCGGGCTGACTGTTGCCACGGAAACCCCTGGCCAATGTACTGTGTGTAACTTGTCGTTGAGGTAGTCAGGAGGATTTTGTCTCCTAGCACAATGCTGATGGTCTCCATAGTGATGGTCTCTCCATATTGATGGTCCCCCCCAAAGCGATGGTCTCCTGGCAATGGTCTCCATCGCAGTACTCTCCATAGAATCTTTCTCCTAGCAATGGTATCCATAGCAATGGTCTCCATAGCCATATCCTCAATAGTAGCGGTCTCCAAAGTAATGGGGTTAAAGTCCTATGGTTTAAGAATAACATTTAATATGCCTTTGCTAAAAGCAAGACTAACATAATTTATTTTCAATAAACATTATCATTTTATAGCATTCATTTATAGAATGTTTGGAATAATGTATAATTGATCGATTATATAGTGTTTAATATTATTTCCTGTTATCATGTTTAATAGCAGGATTTGCAGAATTATTATGACATGTAATCACATGCTGAATTAAGATGGCTAATATAGCATGTTTATGAGCAAGACTCACATGTTTAATAGCCTGCTTAATACACATCTAATAATTCATTTAGTTGTACCTTTTTAAATAGCACAAAACATTTCAAAACAAACAACACTGTTACGCTCCACCCCTTCGCCCCACCCTGCACCTGAAAACAAACACTGCTGAGAGACCAGCTTCTCAGCAGAGAGTAGCTTAGCATTGGCATTGTGCCAGGGCACAAATTGGTACAGCCCACTCTTGACTTCTAATGTTTACTATTTATTAGTGTAGCACAGCTAAATCCGAGGCGAAATACATGCAATATCGTTAGACACCCTCCTCATGGAGTTGGATGGGATGCATTTGGGTCAAGGTTAACATAGAGGAGGTGTGTGTGTGTGTGTGTGTGGGTGGGTGTTACAGTGGTACTCTGCTGTGGGGATTTGAAAGTGGCTTATCAGCATTTATATTGATAGGTAGAACAGTTTATGTATAGCAGTTAGCACTGTAAATGATTCAAACTTCGGTGTAAATGTTTGTGCTTTTGGTTTCAGGGTGAATGGTTCCAATTGCAGTGTAATAGTTCTTGTTTTAGTGTGAATGGTTCAGGTTCTAGTTGTGTGTGAAGTGTTCTTGTTCTGCTGTCATTTTTAACAGTCTGGGTGTCCATTTAAATGGTTCTGATTCTGGTCACTGTGAACCTGGTTCCAGTGTAAATCGTCCTGTTTCTGGTTTCAGGGATCTGGTTCTGGTCTCAGTTCAACTGGTTCTCGTTTCAATGTACATTTTTCTGGTTTCAGTGTAAATGGGTACGGTTCTGGTCTCAGTGTGATTGGTTCTGGTTTCAGTGTAAATGGGTACGGTTCTGGTCTCAGTGTGATTGGTTCTGGTTTCAGTGTAAATGGGTACGGTTCTGGTCTCAGTGTGATTGGTTCTGGTTTCAGTGTAAATGGGTACGGTTCTGGTCTCAGTGTGATTGGTTCTGCTTTCAGTGTAAATGGGTACGGTTCTGGTGTCAGTGTAAATGGTTCTGGTCTCAATGTAAATGGTTCTGTTTTCAGTGTAACTGGTTCTGATTCTGGTCTCAATGTAAATGGTTCTGTTTTCAGTGTAACTGTTTCTGATCTCAGTGTAACTGGTTCTGGTTCTGTTTTCAGTGTGCCTGGGTACGGACATGAAGTTGGACCTGCTCTCCAGCCTGGAGAACCACTATGAGACTCTGCGGCTGCTGTACACCGGCTGTCAGGTCGTCCACGGCAACCTGGAGATCACCCACCTCCACGGGGTGCCGGACCTCTCCTTCCTCGAGGTACCGCACTTCCTCCTCCTCCAAATGTCCTCCACAATTACAATTAGGGCAACTTTATCCAAAGCGACTCACATCGGTTAATACACACATTGACACACCGACGAGTCAACCATGCAAGGCGACAGCCAGCTCGTCAAGAGCAGTTAGGGTTAAGTGTCTTGCTCAGGGACACATCAACACTCAGCTAGGAGGAGCTGGGGAAGACAACTGCTCTACCTCCTGTGCTAAGCCGACCCACCTTCTCCTCCACACCTCCTCCGGCTCCTCACTTCATCCTCCTTATCCTCCCTACCTCTTTCGCCCCCTGTTCCTCTCGCACGTCTTCCTTCTCCTCCTCCGTCCACTCTTCCTCCTCTTCCTCCGTCCACTCTTCCTCCTCTTCCTCCTCTTCCTCCTGCTCCTCGTCGATCTAATCCTCCAAATTTCCTCTGCATACGGTTCTCTGGGGGTCATGTGATGTTGTGGTGGTCTGAAGGTCGTTCGATGTTCTGAAGGGCATGTGACAGTCATATATGAAGGTCATGTGATGTTCTGAATGTCACGTGAAAGACATGTGACGGTCATATGAAGGTCATGTGATGTTCTAAAGGGTCATGTGAAGGACCGTCACATGATCATGGGAAGGTCATGTGAAGGTCATGTGACGTTCTGAAGGTCACGAGCTGTCCTCCTCCGTGTGGTTGTGCAGGGCATCGTGGAGGTCCAGGGTTACGTTCTGGTGGCCGACGTGACGGTGGACCTGATTCCTCTGGACAACCTGCGTGTGATCCGGGGGAGCCAGCGCTACGGCGCCAACTACTCCCTGGTGGTTCTGAACAACACCAAGGGCCCCCAAGGGCCCGGGCTCCGGACCCTCCGTATGCGCAGCCTCACAGGTGAGGACTCGCCAAGACCGGATCAGACCGGATCTAATGGAATCAAATGGTCCTGATGGTCCTTGCTTGAATCCAGTAGTGTTGGTCTCTGCTCTCTAAAGATATAAATAAGTATGTGTGGATATAGAACAGCATTGGGGGTAATAGTATATGATATTACGTATTGTATATAATACACTGTACTCTATGTTGAGTCGATAGTGGCTCACGAGTCAGGCGGACAGCAATCAAAGCTTACAAGCTGAATTGGAGGAGCTCTAAAAAATGTTGCTGTGTGACCACGTTTTTCTGGAATAACAACTCTAGAAATCTAGCAATGTTAGTCATATTTAATTATCCTTTTAAAAAGTTAGGTAATTTTAAAGTAGTGCCAAAACGTGACAGTACATTTCTACTATGCAAACACTAAATTTCACAACATGAGTACAGAACAAGTTCTGGGTCCTCGATGACAAGACTTACTAAAGCAACCCAAATGGGCAAAGTAGCTCGTATATCACATATTCCTTGTTATTCAGTGAAGGATGATGTCGTTTCAGAAGTACTTTCGGGAAGCAGTCATTTATCTCAGAAAGGTTTTACTCTCTCACTCTCAAACTGGCCTAGGGAGACGTGGATCATCCTGACATTTACATTTACATTTAGCAGACGCTTTTATCCAAAGCGACTTACAATAAGTACATTTATCATTAAAAAGGGAAACAATATATCGCTGTCGGTACAGTAAAGATGTTCATCGAACAAAGTGCAATCGCCAGGCTAACCCATTCCATGTATAAAGCAGTGTTGCTGCTACTGCAGATGCTACACAATTAAGTACTATGTATAAGTACAACATACATTAAGTGCGTACAATCAGTTGGTACATTACATGAAATATGGAGACCTCTCCTCCTCTTGAGACCTCTCCTCTTCTCCCTCTCCTCTCCTAGCCCCTCCTCCTCTTCAGACCTCTCCTCTTCTCCCTCTCCTCTCCTCCTCTTCAGACCTCTCCTCTTCTCCCTCTCCTCTCCTAGCCCCTCCTCCTCTTCAGACCTCTCCTCTTCTCCCTCTCCTCTCCTCCTCTTCAGACCTCTCCTCCTCTCCCTCTCCTCTCCTAGCCCCTCCTCCTCTTCAGACCTCTCCTCTTCTCCCTCTCCTCTCCTCCTCTTCAGACCTCTCCTCTTCTCCCTCTCCTCTCCTAGCCCCTCCTCCTCTTCAGACCTCTCCTCTTCTCCCTCTCCTCTCCTCCTCTTCAGACCTCTCCTCCTCTCCCTCTCCTCTCCTAGCCCCTCCTCCTCTTGGGGAACTCTGACACTATTAACCAGCATGATTCAAGGCCAATTCTCTTCTCCCCTTTTCCTCCTCCTCTCCAACCCTCTCATGCTCCTCTATCCTCATCTCCTCTTTCTCGCCACCTCCTCCTTTCCGCCTCCTTTCTCCTCTCCTATCCAACCCTCTGCTCTTCTCTCCTTTCCAACTCCCTTCTCCTCCTCTAATTATGGTAATGACCAGTGAGGGTAGTGTTTTCTCTCTTGTGATTAGCCGGTTTTGATGATGGAATGTATACCGTATATATATATATATATATATATATATATATATATATATATATATATATATATATATATATACATTCATCAACCAACAACCTAAGATCCTTACAACATGGCAGATGACAGGATGTAATGTGTGTGTGTGTGTGTGTGTGTGTGTGTGTGTGTGTGTGTGTGTGTGTGTGTGTGTGTGTGTGTGTGTGTGTGTGTGTGCGTCAGAGATCCTGCTGGGCGGGGTGTATATGTGGGGGAACCCCCAGCTGTGTTTCCCGAACCCCCAGAAAATCCTGTGGAGGGACACGCTGGATCAGCAGAACACCCACAAACACCAGTTAACCCTGCAGGCCAGCGCCGCAAACTGTAAGTACACCTGTTTACTGTGTGTGTGTGTAACGTGTGTTTACTGTGTGTGTGTGTGTGTGTGTGTGTGTGTGTGTGTGTGTGTGTAACGTGTGTTTAATGTGTGTGTGTGTGTGTGTTTCAGGTCCAAGGTGTAATTCTGTGTGCCTCGAGAAATGCTGGGGCGAAACCATTCAGGACTGTCAGATTGGTGAGTTTTGATTGGTCCACAGCAACTTCCTTATTAATAAAGCACTTCTTATCTTATCTTATAGGTGTATGATTCACTTTGCTATCATTCTCTCTCTCTCTCTCCCTCCCTCTCCCTCTCCCCTTCAGAAACCCATGTCGATTGTACCGCAGGGTGTCTGCGCTGTAAGGGTAAGCATGCCAGTGACTGCTGCCACAAGCAGTGTGCTGCTGGATGCACCGGGCCCAAGGACTCTGACTGCCTGGTATATACACACGCACGCACGCACGCACGCACGCGCACACAACACACACACAGTAAAGAACTCAACATGCTTCTGCGTGGATTGTCTGAATCCTTTGCACACACACACACACACACACACACAGTTTCTTAATCTATCCATCAACGCAGCCTTCCCGACCAATGTGCGCAACCTCTGTGGATGAACAGATCACAAAAAAATGTCAAAGGTAGAGCAATGAGAAGAATTCAGTGTTTATTAGAATCAAAGCCAAACTATGTTGGCTGTACCATGCAACTGATAGGTTGCGCACGCAGCCCAGTTCCTAAATTCACCAATCAGGTGTCTGGGACGTCTAGGTGCACGGCGTGTTGCCGTGAGGCCTTGGATTTGATCCACGTATGTTTTGATCCGTGTGTGTGGCACGACTCTGCAGCCATGGTCGCCCAGGTCGTGTTGATGCAGAAGCCACCTGCTTGCGTTGCTAAGTTGCTAACGTGCTGTAGTCACTCGAGCATGTATAGACCTTTACCCCACAAATGCATGCACAAGGCAAACAAACATGCAGGGTCTGAAACACACGTAAAACCACCGCAAAGACCACGTACACTTTGCACGCATAAACACGCACACAAAGTAAACCGGGCACCTAGCGACACACACGCACGCACTTACACACAGCACGTATTCCCCTATCGGTGGTGTGTGACGATATTCAGAGGGAGTTTCTTCCGATAAGTGATAACATCACTCTATTTACTGATCAATTCACATCCATGCAATACCTCTGTATTTACTCAACTACTGTAATTAGTAGTTGAGTAAATACCCTACCCTGCAACATTAAAGACGTCAGACTGGACTTGAACTTTTGGAGAAAAAAAAATCTAACAAACTTGACCATGACCATGTGTCTCTCCGCAGGCGTGTCGTTACTTTAACAACAACGGCGTGTGTAAGGAGCACTGCCCGGCCCCGACCACCTACGTGCCGGCCACCTACCAGTCCATACCCAACAAGGACAAGAAGTTCAGCTTCGGCGCCACCTGCATCAAGACTTGCCCCCGTAAGCTCCGCCCAACGCTGAATTAACACTTCTGCGTGTCCCTCCCTATGCAAAGGTCCACGTCGGGATACGAAGACAGGGCACAGACCTTGACTAGAGTCTGCCTGCGTTTGTGCTCCCACGTCATGTGAGCTAAGGGTTGGGGCACTGGCGAACGATTGCAGTGTATTGCAAGCAACTGAAGATGACGTGTTTAGATTTAGCGAAATTTTATATTTTCAAAACTGCTATTAAAACTACTGGTTAAACTGGGA
The DNA here is from genome assembly GCF_026213295.1 of Gadus chalcogrammus. Classification (NCBI taxonomy): domain Eukaryota; kingdom Metazoa; phylum Chordata; class Actinopteri; order Gadiformes; family Gadidae; genus Gadus; species Gadus chalcogrammus. The sequence continues at coordinate 7,525,116 of NC_079429.1, forward strand.
GCTGAGCAGTACAACAAAAGAGACCTAGCCCTGTGTGTGTGTGTGTGTCTGTGTCTTTTTGACTGTGTGTGTGTGTGTGTGTGTGTGTGTGTGTGTGTGTGTGTGTGTGTGTGTGTGTGTGTGTGTGTGTGTGTGTGTGTGTGTGTGTGTGTGTGTGTGTGTGTGTGTGTGTGTGTGTGTGTAGATAACTACCTGACCATGGAGGCGGCGTGCACCATGGTGTGTCCCAAGGCCAACCAGGAGATGATCATCCTCAACGCCGACGGCTCGGAGAGTCAGAAGTGCGAGAAGTGCGAGGGAGAATGTCCCAAAGGTGGGTCTATGTTAGCACAGTCAGCGTTCTAGTTCTAACCGCACCTGTCTGTAAGGTGGGTAACGTGTTTAAAAACCTGCAGGTCATCAGGGGAAGGATGCTTTTCAAGTAAGACTGCCTGTCTGTCTGCTGTCTGTCTTTCTGATTAGCTGACATTTTAGTTTCCTCTATCTGTTTTTGTCTCATGTCTTTCATTTTGAGTAGCTAATCATTAGCTGTCCTCTGTCTCTGTCTCTGTCTCTGTCTCTGTCTCTGTCTCTGTCTCTGTCTCTGTCTCTGTCTCTGTCTCTGTCTCTGTCTCTGTCTCTGTCTCTCTGTGTGTGTGTCCATGTTAGTGTCAGTAGTATGCTAATGACTGTTAACACTGTGGGTATGCTAAGTCTTGTTCGTCCTGATAGCCTGCTCCTTTTCGTTAGCACTGATAGTATGCTCATCTATTCACCTGTCCTAAGGGTGGTTCAGCCTGTAGTTGAAACCAGACCAACCAGTTCTACAGCTCACGTTTTGTTTTGTTTTTCCGACTCTTCTGACCTGGGTTGTTTAGAATGTTTTGAGTAGTAGTAGTAGTCACAGTGTGTGACGTTGTAGTAGTAGTAGTAAAAGTCCTAGTCACAGTAGTAGTAGTAATAATAGTAGTAGTAGTAGTAGTAGTAGTAGTAGTAGTAGTAGTAGTAGTAGTAGTAGTAGTAGTAGTAGTAGTAGTAGTAGTTTAATGTGTAGTAGTAGTTTAATGATTAGTAGTAGTAATAGTACTAGTAGTTTAATGTTTATTAGTAGTAATAGTAGTAGTAGTTTAATGTGTAGTAGTAGTAGTAGTTTAATGTTTAGTAATAGTAGTAGTAGTAGTTGTTTAATGTGTAGTAGTAGTTTAATGTGCGTGTGGTTTTGCAGTGTGCTATGGCCTGGGGATGGGTAGCCTCCAGGGCGTTACCATGGTAACATCCTCAAATGTGGAGCAATTCAACAGCTGCAAGAAGATCTTCGGAAGCCTGGCCTTCCTCTCCCAGAGCTTTACAGGGTGAGGCGTCGGCCGGTGACATCACCTCCACATCACCACCATATCACAATGATGTTAAACCCGCTTATTAACCCGCCATTATAAAATTGTGTGTAACCCCGAAAACTGAAATTGCTTGGATATTAATAATAACATTTCATATGAACAAGATTTCCAGATTTGCAGGCCATCATAATTTTAAGCTGCCCTTTAGTATTTGCCTTAGTTGTTGTCAGCCTATTCATCATGCCTGTCTATTATTGGCAATGCATTTGGATTTATGAACCGAACAACGAACTGCATAGTCAATTCTGGAGAGTATAGCATGATAGGCTTTTATTATTAAGGCAAAACACTGGCGAAATAGAAAACTAGAAAAGTTTTTTAAGTTGATTTTAACAAATAACACCCATATTATAAATACAGCAAAAAGGCAGATCTTTAACCGCCTCCACCAGCAGTTTAAGTCGGGTCATTTTGGCCAACTACTCAATCCACTTACCTCCAGTCGAGACATCAGCCTCTGAGATCACAGTGCCTGCCCCATATAATTAGATATTAGCATATATCTATGACATCACTCTGGTCCAGGGTTTAGGATACGTATTGAACAAAGTGTTTTATGTAATATGTCATTTATTGTATAAATTATAACATTCCTCACCCAAAATCATGCCATGAAGCCACTTCTGTGAAGGCCATGTGTGTGCAGTGCACTAATAGGGCAGGCAGACAGGCAGGCAGGCAGACAGACAGACAGACAGG
>NC_079429.1:7532190-7569690 GCF_026213295.1 Gadus chalcogrammus
TTAACCCCGCCCCTTCCTGTGTCCAGGAGGCGTACGTGATGGCGGGCGTGGCCAGCCCCTACGTGTGTCGTCTGCTGGGGATCTGCCTGACCTCCACGGTGCAGCTGGTCACCCAGCTCATGCCCTATGGCTGCCTGCTGGACTACGTGCGCGAGAACAAGGACCGCATCGGCTCCCAGTTCCTCCTCAACTGGTGTGTCCAGATCGCCAAGGTAACCGTGACGACCGGCGCATGATCCACCTCATCAGCGTCATGATGATATTCACACCGATGAGAATAACAGAAGCTATCCTCTATGCCCAATAGACTACTACCCTATACCACTAGGAATTATGATACATTATCATATCTTTTACCAGTACTAGCTGTATCTGCTACCACTGAGATGCATTGTTTTAATAACAGCTTGATGTAATGTGTATATTGATATGGCTGTACTGTTTAATAATGTATTGATTTAATTTGTGTTTCTATATATATTGATATGGCTGTACTGTTTAATAATGTATTAATTTAATGTGTGTTTCTATATATATTGATATGGCTGTACTGTTTAATAATGTATTAATTTAATGTGTGTTTCTATATATATTGATATGGATGTACTGTTTAATAATGTATTGATTTAATGTGTTTATCTATATATATTGATATGGCTGTGCTGTTTAATAATGTATTGATTTAATGTGTGTTTCTATATACATTGATATGGCTGTACTGTTTAATAATGTATCAGTGGAATGTGTACCTGTGTATTGACATCTGTATATAACGTGTCTGACAGGGTATGAGCTACCTTGAGGAGGTGCGTCTGGTTCACAGGGACCTGGCGGCCAGGAATGTTCTGGTGAAGAACCCCAACCATGTGAAGATCACAGACTTTGGCCTCGCCAGACTGCTGGACATCGATGAGACAGAGTACCAGGCAGACGGAGGGAAGGTCTGTCCGTACGCTATATGTATTATAAATGCATACATCTATCTAGGCTGTCGTACCCACTGTATGTGTGTGTGTGTGTGTGTCTGTGTGTGTGCTGTTTCCTGATATGTGATTGGTTCTTTCAGGTGCCAATCAAATGGATGGCCCTGGAGTCAATCCTTCACAGGAAGTTCACCCACCAGAGTGACGTGTGGAGCTATGGTACAACCCCATCAATAGTACTATTATTATTATTATTATTATTATAATGTACTTTTTCATTTCGTCATAGACCAACGATCGTTCTTTGTTTAAGCACCATGGTCTAGTCGCTAAGGTATAAGTGCCGGTCACCGTGGTGACCGGCTACCATCACCGTGGTAACAAGGCGGCGAACGCCATGGAAACAGGCTGCGGTCACCGTGGTAACGGCCTGCGTTTGTGTGTTTGCCGGTACCACCCTTCCCAGGCGTCACGGTGTGGGAGCTGATGACGTTCGGGGCCAAGCCCTACGACCTCATCCCAGCGCGGGACATCCCGGACCTGCTGGAGGGGGGCGAGCGGCTCCCCCAGCCCCTCATCTGCACCATCGAGGTCTACATGATCATGGTCAAATGTACGTACCTGGGGGGTCGGGACCCTCTACCGTCCCTCTACCTGGGGGGTCGGGACCCTCTACCTGGGGGGTTGTGACCCTCTACCTTGGGGGGTTGTGACCCTCTACCTGGGGGGGTCGGGACCCTCTACCTGGGGGGGTCGGGACCCTCTACCGCCCCCGTTCCTGGGGGGTCGGGACCCTCTACCTGGGGGGGTCGGGACCCTCTACCGCCCCCGTTCCTGGAGGGTCGGGACCCTCTACCTGGGAGGGTCGGGACCCTCTACCTGGGGGGGTCGGGACCCTCTACCTGGGGGGGTCGGGACCCTCTACCGCCCCCCTTCCTGGGGGGTCGGGACCCTGCCTTTGGTCAGGGTCCCAGGTCACAGGCTGAGCACTACTAGTGGAGGCGTGTCTACAGCAGGCCCAGCTGATTGGTCTGATGTGTGTGACTGACAGGTTGGATGATCGACCCAGACAGCAGGCCGCGGTTCCGAGAGCTGGTCAACGAGTTCAGCCTCATGGCTCGCGACCCGCCCCGCTATGTGGTCATACAGGTAGGAGGGCGGGGTTCGTGGGGGTCACCACCCTGTGGGAGAAGCATTATCTAAAACGATTGAAGTCCTCTTCACATCACTGTAACGACCCCGACCATGCCCACCTCCCTCCTCCTTCCTCACACCCACTACCTCCCTCCCTCCCTCCCTCCCTCCCTCCCTCCCTCCCTCCCTCCCTCCTCTCCCCCCCCTCCCACTCCCTCCCTCCCTCTCCCCCACCTCCCTCCAGAACGAGGACCAGAGGAGCCTCACCTTCCCGGTGGACAGCCAGTTCTTCCGGAGGCTGCTGGAGGAGGAGGGCCCGGACATGAAGGACCTCCTGGACGCGGAGGAGTACCTGATCCCCCAGCCCAACATGTTCCCCCGCACCCAGGGGGACGGGGTGTCCACCGCCGGACACTCCAGGCACCACTCCTACCGGGTCAGTAGGTCCATGACACCACCCCCACCCCTCCTACCGGGTCAGTAGGTCCATGACACCACCCCCACCCCTCCTACTGGGTCAGTAGGTCCCATGACACCACCCCCACTCCTACCGGGTCAGTAGGTCCATGACACCACCCCCACCCCTCCTACCGGGTCAGTAGGTCCATGACACCACCCCCACCCCTCCTACTGGGTCAGTAGGTCCCATGACACCACCCCCACTCCTACCGGGTCAGTAGGTCCCATGACACCACCCCCACTCCTACCGGGTCAGTAGGTCCATGACACCACCCCCCCCACTCCTACTGGGTCAGTAGGTCCCATGACACCACCACCCCCACTCCTACCGGGTCAGTAGGTCCATGACACCACCCCCACTCCTACCGGGTCAGTAGGTCCATGACACCACCCCCCCCACTCCTACCGGGTCAGTAGGTCCCATGACACCACCACCCCCACTCCTACTGGGTCAGTAGGTCCCATGACACCACCACCCCCACTCCTACCGGGTCAGTGGGTCCGTGACGTCACCACCACCTCCAATGGGATAGTAGGTCTGTTAGATTACAAGTCCCCCCCGAGCCAAGTCCACGAAGTAATCGACTAGTAATTAATCCCAGTGACGGTCTCAAAGGGGCTTCACCGGCGACAATACGGGGTGGCCCCCCCCCTCCAAAACCTAGGTGATCTAAAGAACAAACTTCCTAAACTTAAAGGGAAGTCTCCAGCCTAGAGGACACATAGTTAAGCAAGACGCCCTAACCCCTACCTCTATCTGAATCAACACTAGATGGATAACCCCAGCTTTATCTCCCCCCCCAACAGAGTACAGACCAGGGCCTGGACGGGGAGCCCCCTATTGGCAGCGCCTGCACCATGTACTCCTCCATGAGTACCCTGGGTCGGGGCCAGTACCCCACCCTGCCACTAGGGGCCAGCCCCTCCAACGGCGGCTGGAGCTCCCAGTACCCCACGCTGGCGCGCAGCCCCTCCTCCGGAGACCCCTGTGACTCCGTCTTCCTGGACGACGCCACGGGGACGCCGGCCAGTCCCGGGCGCTACCGTCAATGCGACGGCGGCTGCCACGACGACCTGATGGAGACGGACGGCCCGCCCGGCGCCCATCCCCCACCTCAGCATCACCATCACCAACCTCATCACCTCCATCACTCGCTGCCCCGGCGGCAACAGGGGCACCACCAGAGCCACGCCAGCCCAGGTGAGAGGGCCCGTTCTGTTCTGGGATCGTAGGAAAACATTCTAGATACCAAAACGATAGTTACATGACCGTGAATGTGTACTGTTTATACAATCAGAAGATAACCCATCTCTCTCTTCCCCGCTCCCCTCTGTTCCATTCTCCTTCCTTCCTCGCTCCTCTTTCTCTCTATTACCCCTTACTCCCCCCCCCCCCCTCCTACCTTCTCCTCCTTCACATCCTCCTCTCTCCTCTCTCTCCTCCTCCTCTGTCCTCCTCTCCTCCTCCTCTCTCCTCCTCCTCTCTCCTCCTCTCCTCCTACCTTCTCCTCCCCTCCTCCTCTCCTCCCCTCCTCCTACCTTCTCCTCCCCTCCTCCTCTCCCCTCCTCCTCCTCTCCCCTCCTCCTCCTCTCCAGAGTACGTCAACCAGGAGGCCCGTGAGGTGCGGCCGGCGGTCCCGGACCGGCCCAGCACGCTGCCCCGTAAGACCCGCCGCTCGGAGCCCCGCCACCTGCCCAACGGCCTGGGCCCCAACGGCCTGGGCCCCGGGCACAGCGTGGAGAACCCCGAGTACCTGGTCCCCCTGGGGCCCCCCGCGGCCCCCAGCTCCCCCGCCTTCGACAACCCCTACTACCTGGACCTTCTGGCCGGAGTAGAGGGGACTGGGGTCAGGGGGGAGGGAGGGGGCGGGGTCAGGGCGGGGGAGAGGCAGCTGAACGGCTACGCCACGCCCACAGTGGAGAACCCTGAGTACCTGGGCCTGGCCGACACCTGGACCGGACACACCTGATGAGGGGGTCGGCGGGGTGAACCGCGGGTGAAAATGTGAAATTTGGTAGTGTGTGTGCGTGTGTGCGTGTGTGCGTGTGTGTGTGTGTGGAGTTATTGTCAGCCAATAGAAAAGCATTCACAGAGGACAAGTAACACTAAAAAGATCAAATTCCTGCTACCAATCAAGAGTTTTTTTGAGGGGTGATTTGACCTCCTGACTCAAAGATCTATCGACGTTTACAGCCTCTAGCAGCTCAAGGGTCGCGCTTGCGTCCGGTCGCCGCGGCAACGGTTCTCATGAATAACTGGTGGAGTAATGTGTCACTGGAGGTGTTTTCATTGTCTTTCTAACAATCCCTATGATTATGTTTTTGTATCCGTGCGATGTGATTGGGTTGAGCCCTGTTGCCTCCTCAGCCAATCAGAGTGATTTGAGGGGTCCGCAAGCCGTGAGCAGAATAACGATGATGTCGCCCTCTTGGCTCAAAGGAACTTTGTCTCAGCAGAAAAAAAGGACCCTGGGGCCCATCTGCGCCATGGGAGAACACACAGACTTGTGTGTTCTGTGTGTGCGTGTGTGCACTTGTGCGTGTTTGTAATTTGAACGAGGGCTTTACATGGTAAAATACTTGATAGAGATGCCTCACTCACATATGAGCACCCTGATGCAGAACTCTAGCTAGCCTGATAACACCCTAGCTAGCATTTTGGCACCTTGATGGGGAGATAGTAGGATGGCAAGCTCGCATTATGGAATCCTAGCTAGCATGATGGCAGCCTATCTATTATGATGGAATGCAGGCAGAATACATGTGGATAGACTCAGAAATACAGGGCCTACTTTGAGGCTAGTCAGTAGTTTACTAGAGAGTTTACCCACGGTACGAACACACCGGAAATGAGAGTTTCATTGTGGATGTGTAGACCCAGCCCCTCGCACTCAAACTACACCCATCATACACCAGCCACGCCCCCTCATACACAATCCACGTCCCACCGCTAGGAGTCACGTGACTCTGAAGCCCTGACTGGTGTCTGATATCCATTTATACAAAACCCTATTTTGTACGTTTTCTGTGACTTATTATCGTGTTTGAAGGTTTATCTTTGTGTGTGAATATTTTTTTATGTTTTAAGGTTTGATTGTACGAAATAAAGTGTAAAAAGGTTAGCAAGTAATTTGATTAAACATTGACTCTTGTGGAAAAAGTAAATACATAAGAAACAATTTTATGAAGAAAATATGTATAAATTGTGATGTTTCTATTCTTTGTATGCATTACATTTACTTTTTAAATACAAGGGAAAGTTTGCAATGGTTATTTCTGGGTCTTCTTGTGCGACAACTATGGAAATGTTCTGAAATCAGAAGGGCCTTTTCTGCCATCTTCTGGTAGTTATAGGAAATACAAATAAGAAACGTTGGGGTATTATGTTCGAGACTGTTGGTGGGTATAAGGTTAAGGTGTCAGGAACAGCCAACTGTATATCTTTAGCCTAGGCCTACATAATATTTTGTAAATGGAAGGAAATTATTTTATGTATTTTAATATCTAGATTTCTTAGTCCACCTGACCCTATCCATTTTGTAACCATTTTCTACATTTGAAATTCTGTTGGTGTTGTATTCAATAGGCCTCTTTAGACACGTGTATTGACACATTTTAAATGTCAGAGGGCACTGAGGGTACTTTCGGATTCATAGGAAACAATCTTCACTATAGATCTTATAGTTTAATGTTGAATAATAAATGTTATTAACCTGGCCTCTTATACTCTATACCAGCATTCCTTGTGTATGTGTACTGTTCCTACATTTCTGGTTTTCATTCAAAAGCTTTATACAAGAGCAAAGGCACTGACAAGTGACAATTGATTCCAACTGTGCAATTATAACACGGTGTGCTAAAACAGTTGACCTGAAGTGTTAGTTTCAACTTAAAGCGATGCGAGCACAATATTTTAGCACATACGTTTTCGGGATATTCTACTTGAGAATAAGATGATCCTGAACACAATCACTGCCCGACCACCACCAAAGCCCCTAGATGTACTTTCATATAAATGACTGCTTTCCCCTATTTATTGTTTTAGGCCTATATAAAAAGGGCTTCTCAACCATGACCCCATAATAACCCCTAACCCAAGTAATAACCCTAGAACCAAAAACTAAACCTTAAAACCTGAATCAAATAGGTAACCCTAATCCTAGTATTAAATCCTGGAACCAAAACCCTTATTATTAACAATAGAACTGAAAAACAAAACAACCCAAACAATAGAAAACTCAATCCCAATCCTCATACCGAACCAGAAACCAAACCTTAAAACCTGACACTGATAGGAAACCCTTCTGCAAACCAAACCAAAAACCTAACCCTAAAACCTGAAACTAATAGGAAGCCCTAACCGTAGTACGAAAACCTAGAACCAAACCTTAAAACCTGACACTAATAGGAAACCCTTCTGCAAACCGAACCAAAAACCTAACCCTAAAACCTGAAACTAATAGGAAGCCCTATAACCGTAGTACGAAAACCTAGAACCAAACCTTAAAACCTGACACTAATAGGACACCCTTCTGCAAACCAAACCAGAAACCTAACCCTAGAACACGAAACTAATAGGAAGCCCTAACCCTATGAAAACCTAGAACCAAACCTTTCATGGGGTCTGCACTGTCTTCGAACAGCTGCAGCGTCTCCTCCTATTTCACACCTCTTAAAGGTTGGGTACGGAATTCGCTTTTTTGGCCATTTTTGCAAAATTACTTGAAATCCTTATCATAACCCGCTTACAGCCACTGAGTCAGAAGTACTGACATGAAAATTAAACTTGTCAATCATCTGTGGAACGGGCAGGGCTCGAAAAACTCCAGCCAATCATTTGGATTGCCACCTCGTTGCATTGGACAGTAAGTACGTCAATCAAACGGTCGTACTGCACTCCCCCTCCCCCGCGCCCCGCGCGCGACCCCTTCGTGCAGTACTCGTGACCCAGAGCTCGTGACCCAGAGCAAGCTCCTGTTTGTTGTTATCCTGCGGTATCTACTGGAACTAGTTAATCCACATTTGGACCTAGCAGTAGAAGACAATTTCCATGGCAGACAAGATGCCACCATCCCAACCACCACCACCAGCAAAGAGAAGGAAAACTCTTTTTCAGAGAGTAATTGATAATAAATACGCTGAAAGAGAAAAACTGAAATCAAGAATAATCCTAGGCGCTGCTTTTGAACGTTGGCGGCAACTGAAGGACGAGAAGGGTCTAAAAACCGATGCTTGTGTGGCGGTTGACCTAGTTTCAAAGTTTATACCGTTTATACTCGGTAATACCGGTGTTGAGACGAGTGTATTACTCGGTGTGAAAATGTCCACACCGCGGCAACCCTAGTGAAAACCAGGACTTCCAATACAATTATATGAAACAAACATACATTTTCTAAAAATAGTAATGATTTATGTGACCGTTTAATGTTTATAACATCTGGTGCAACCATAGCCGCGAGAACGTATTCTCAGCAGGGGGTGCTGGAAAAAAAAACCCGGCCTGCACTAGACTCGCAACTCGTCACATTGATAAAAAAGATATATAGCAGCGCAGCTCAATTACACCAGTGCATGCGCGCACAGTTGAACATCGATCGTTATGTTCACTTCCTTCACACCATGGTTCACATCCAGCTGCTCACAGAACAAGTTTAGCGCACCACCGCTACCCTCACACTTTTTCATATAACCTTTTTTCAGCACTAGGACATATGAGCATTGAATAAATGCTGCGTCTCAACATGCCTTGGACAGCAGCGAGGATGACTCGCTTTGCCACGGGCCGAAACAGTTCGGAGCGACCACAGCCAGAGCGAACACAGCGGGGCAGAGGAGTGTCAGGAAGTCTTTGGTGTACACATCAGTACGGCCTATTTGCACTACAGTTTAGTGGCAATGCAGTGTTTTATTCTATGCCTTTTTATTTTCGTATATTATTTCAATTAATACAATTTATTTATTCATGAAATCAAGATCTGGTCTTCAAATCTTTTTTCCAAATATAGGTCGTATTACAATGGGGTTTGTGTTTATATTCGGACCAATACGGTACAGCGGACGCTCACATGACGTTAAGCATTTCCTGGTGCATAATGTGACGCTTCAGAACCTAAAATCCCGTTTCTCCCCGTTGATACGACAACACATAACCGGCGTTTTCAGAAATCTCCACTTTGGCTGGAGTTTTTAGAAATTATCTTTTTCTGTGATAAGACAGGGCCTCGGACAGGGGGTGTTGCAGCACCCCCAAAACCCCTACTTCCCGCGGTACTGGGTGTAATTTACAGCTGAATGTAGTGCCATGTTGTTAAACGAAAACCTACGCTAGCCTGGCTCGCTCTCGCGCATCTCTGTTCGCGCTCGTGCATGATTGCGCGTCCAGGTATTGGAATGGGTGGAGTCAGAGTCAGCGTTGAAGGAGAGGGGGTAGGACCATTTGAGTTGTGTATTTTCAAAATCTGCTGGCGTTTCGCAAATCGCGTACCCAACCTTTAAGAAAGAAACTAAATGAATGAGGGGAAAACAATGAAAGAAACACTGATAATGCTAAAAGTGAAAGGATTGGAGATAGTGTAGTGCAACCAGATTAACTTGATCACAAGAAGGGAACTACAATACAAAAACCTAACACCTAACCCTAACACTCTGCTATGGCAAATGCTACATTTATAAGACTACAAACCACTATGGACCACTATAGACCACTCGATACCAGGCCCCAATGATGACTGAATGGCCAACCATAACCATTCGGTTAAATGTAAACATTAGGTTAAAGTAGCAATCTCTAAGATTTCCGTTTCGTTCTCTTGGGCAGCACCTATGGCGATAGGCGGTAAGTGCAGGTGTGTTTTTGGACATCACTTTGCAGAGATCCAAACAGTGTCGCCTTTGTGACGTCTGTCAGACGGCAGATGGTTTACTGGCAACGCTGGCAGAGACAGCTTCACACACAAGTGAGTCGAGGAACACGTCTGTGATTGGAAAATGCAACAATAACTGTGCGACAACCAAGCACATTTTTAATCAGCGTTGTTTTCTGTACTTTTGTTCTTGTGGACTTGTGAGACATCATCAGTCACATCCCAAGTACTTCCATTCATATGTCTGCGTCTAGCAAAGTAAATACATTTGCCCTCGGATGTCTTCTTGCTCCGCCCATTTTATCGAGGAAGCATGGGGGGGGCTAAATTATTTTTTTGAATTTAAATTCAAACCTTGGTATTGAAGTTATATTTTCCCCGGGTGGTCCACTCCAGGCAAGGTATAACATTTGCCCATTGTAGTCCATCTTCGGAATATTGTAGTTTCATCACAGCAGGCCCACATTCATCCACCGTCGCATAATGACGTACACTAGAGTAGGTGCAGACGGATTCTCTCAACACCGCGGTTGTCTTTGCAGAGTCCATAACCCCAGCCATTGTGTTACCTCAGTCAGCGATAAGTGACACAGACATCTATTTACATGACAATGTTCTTCTGAGATTATTTGTTTAAAGGTGTTTTAATTTGATTGGCCTGTTGGGTTTTGTGGGAGGAACTCGGAATACTAATAATGTGTTAATTGCATCCCGGTTAATTTTTTTTCGTGTAATTGCTTAGGCATAAGCCTTGTCATTTGAATGGAATTGAATTTAGCCTATCCAAAAGTAAAATAAATGCATGGTTTACGCACAATTATTTCTAATTGAAATTCAGGAGCTATTTGGTCAAATCTATTTCTCTTATGTCCATTAATATATGTCTATAACGTGCAGTATTCATCGACAAATGATCAGAACCAGCGTTTCGACTCAGAACGCCACCCGGCCAGTCGAGCAGTTTGATACAGAGTTGTTGATTGGCCAGTACTGGATGACAATATAAGCTATGCACTGTGATTGGTGGAAGAGATATTCTGCTCATTTTTTCTCGCGATTGTTTCCCCGTGTGGGTTAATGGCTCCTCCTGCTAGATATTGAGACGGAGCTGGTACAGAGGAGCAATAAGGGGTAGCAGCAATAGTACGTAGAATAGCAATTACACCCTTAATATTAGCTGTTTTCCGTCGTAATTGTTTGGGTGGGTTTGGCTCAGAGACGGTGGGAGTATTAGTTTGGGTCGAGTGTTAAAATTAGACACAGGCGGTCGAGGAAAGCGTTGTATTTTTGAACGACCAACTCCCCAAATGAACTCCGTCAGAGCCACCAACAGAAGACCCAGGCGAGTGTCGAGGCCGCGCCCGGTGCAGCCCGAACGGAACAACGCCGAGCGAGGTAAGCCAGGTCCTGGTCAGTCAATGTCCGAGATGGAAAACGTGTCAGGCAGCGCTAGTATTTCCATGCGGGGGGGTTGTGCACGCCGGCCTCTTCCCTACAGCCAGGCACGGCGGGGGAGGCAGGAAAACTCGAGGCTTCTTGCTCTATGGCTCAGGCCAGGCCGCGCTTTGTTTGGCTTGAGTGATCGTGGCTAACGCCGAGAGCTAGCTCCCTGTGAGGTGAGATGGAGGTTGGGGGTTGTCTTCGCATACTGCTGCGTACCAAACTAGGTTGCCAGAATTAGGAGCCTGGGTTCAGGTGGACCTGAACCAGAGCCGAAGGACTGGACTGGACGTCCATTCGTAACCGGGCTCTTCATGTCTGTTCGGCCGGTGCATTCTCAGCTGTCACTAATGGTTTGGAGGGTGTAAATCCAATGCGATGCATTTGGACTGCCATTTTTGGGGTGTAACGTTAACAAAACACTGGCAGGGTAGTAGATCATGGTGGCTGGCAGTCTGGCTGGATGTGGTCAGACGTATAAGCTATGTTATACTGTGCATTTGTAGTTGACGCCATCGGGCCGTTTACACAAAATCGCCGTGTCCATCTTGTGTGTTTTAAGACACACACCATGTAGGAAACAGCCGTATGTGCCCAAAGCCCCTTCCCATGTTCCCAGTGCTTCCTATGTCTTCTATTTGTTTACACCGCAGATTTGCAAGATACGCAGTTGGGTTTTGAGCCATTAGCTACATGTCTCATCGACCGTGCTTGCGGCCCTTTTGGCTGCCTCCTTTATTTTGATTTCATTGTAAGCGAGATAGTCTTTAATTTGATCATATGCATGCAACCGATAGCCATTGACAAAAACAAAGTGGCCTTTATATCCTCCTTATAATTGCTGCTATCAAGCTGGTGGTCTGCGGGGCTACATCTGCCATTATCAATCAGAAACCTTTGTCTGTCTTGCCAAGTATCACCTTGCTGGGTTGCCTATGCCACATACATGCACTGTATGCGTCTTACTACAGCGCTATTCATCAATAAAGACTACATGTAAATTTCACCCACAGTGTGGGCTTTACAAAGTCTACTTAGCAAATATGAAATTGCTTTCAAGACATTAGTCATTTAATAATGATATTAATGCTAATGAGGTAATTATTAGCGAAGACAGCTTTCATGTATTGTGTTCTGTCATTTATGTTTTATTTTTAATAGCACGTGTGTTGCAGATATGTCTTTCTTGATGAAAGTGTATATAGTTATTCATATAAGGTATGCTACCTTCTCCCCCATAGTACTAAAAGATCTAGCATGCAAATATATATACTTGCATGAATCAGGTTCAGATTTTCATGTCCTTCTGTTTCTCCATCCTGTTGGCATGAAATCCTATGAATAGCTGATATCCATGTCTTGTAGGCTTAAGTGTATACGGCTTGCATTTGAGCATGTGTGATTGGTCCGCTTGCCCTGCTGTCCAGATGAAGAGGTCCCCGCTGCCGCCGCTGCCGCCGAGATGGCTGTCGAGGAGTCGGGTCCAGGAGCCCAGAACAGTCCCTACCAGCTCCGTCGCAAGTCCCTGGTGCCCAAGAGAACCGCTGCTGCCTCTGCCACTGCCTCCGCCTGCCCCAGCAAGAGCCCCATGGAGGTGAGCCTGACCTGAAGGGCTTGTGTTTGAAACATATTCCCTGGCCCTATGTTATCATCACTCATGCAAATAGTTATATAATCCCCCCTTGCGAGTGAGAAGTATTGGCCACAAAAGTAAAAACCTACATTGGGAATTTCGGAATGTGTATAGGGACACTCCATTCAAAAGATCGAGGATGCTTCAGAGTATACTCCATTGTGTTCTTCGTAGAATATGATGGAGTACAAAAAACTGGGTTTAGGCCATTGTCGAGAGTCTTCCTGGGTCCAAGAGGATGTGCAGTGTGGTGATGTAATGGGCCTCTAACCTCCTTTCCAGGGTGCTTCTACCTCGTCCACAGAGGCCTTCGGTCACCGAGCCAAGCGGGCAAGAGTGTCCGGTAAGAGCCACGACCTGCCAGGTGTGTGTCACAGCTTTTCGAAAATTACTGCCAGGCAACTGAGAGGAATGTATTGGCATGTTGTCACAAAACATTATCGTGTGTGTGTGTGTGTTTATTATTTCAGATTTGTTTGTTCGCTATCTCTTGTCAATTTTAAGCAAAATGGCAAGCTTTTTTTTTTTACCCACTGTTGAATAACAGTGTAATATGTTCTTTCCTGACCACCCATACAATAATTTGTGTGTGTCTGTGTGTGTGTGTAGCTGCCCCTGCAGAGCAGTATCTGCAGCAGAAGCTTCCAGATGAGGTGGTGTTGAAGATATTCTCCTATCTGCTGGAGCAGGACCTGTGCCAGGCGGCCTGCGTGTGCAAGAGATTCAGCCAGCTAGCAAACGACCCCATCCTCTGGTGAGCTGTCAGCTGGTCACATGTTGGCGTTACGTTGCCTTAATTTGGAGCAGGCTCCCCCCCCTGATTCCACTTAAAGAGGTGACTGCTTTCTGATTTATTTTTAGAAATGCATGCAACCTGATGTATACATCATATCTTTTATTAGGAAGCGGCTGTACATGGAGGTGTTTGAGTACACCAGGCCCATGATGCACCCAGAACCGGGCCGGTTTTACCAGGTCAGCCCTGAAGAACATGAGCACCCAAACCCCTGGAAGGAGAGCTTCCAGCAGCTGGTCAGTAGACATGCAGGCGTTATTCACTTATTATTTATTTGCTGTATTGTGTTACCGCATGCTGTTTTTATTGTCCTATCAAGGTTCCCCTTGCACTGATGTATTGTCTAATATTCAACATGTATTGTAGTCATTTACTCTTTAATTATACCGTCACATATTAGCTTGGTGCATTAGCACCGTCTGCAGACCAGCAGATGGTCAGACGGGTGTATTTATTGCTGATTGTTTTGGTTTGCAGTGAACAGTAGGGCATGTTCCTGACACCAATTAAAATCAAAATACTAGAAAATGTCATCATTAGCCGATGAGACAGCCACGCGCACTTGGCACAGGTTTAAGGGAATATAAACGATGCTTGCTGCCAAGCAACGTACTGTCTATATCAAAAATAATGAATCACACCACTAAAATTGTCCAGCCGATGGGTTATTTATACATGCTGGTTCGATGAAGTTTAATGTTCGTTCAGAGCATCCTGTGATCACGAATGTGGACTTTTGATTGTTGTGTTACAGTACAAAGGGGCTCACGTGAAGCCCGGTTTTGCCGAGCATTTCTACAGCAACCCAGGCAGATATAAAGGCCGGGAGAACATGCTGGTGAGTCTCCATGCGATAAGAAGGGGAATACACAGCAGGAACCACTTCTCCAGACACCCACCATTGGTTCAAGATTTTTGTGGGGGGAAACTGAAAGGTTTAAATTGTGAAAAAGCGTCTTTAATTGTTAAAATGGCGTCTATTCCCTTCCAGTACTACGACACCATCGAGGACGCTCTTGGCGGCGTGCAGGAGGCCCACTTTGACGGGCTTATCTTTGTCCACTCGGGTATCTACACGGACGAGTGGATATACATCGAGTCCCCCATCACCATGATTGGCGCAGGTGGGAACCAACAGCCCCACGGCTGCGACCCCAACACCTCCTGGTCCTCAAGTGTCACACAGTGGCATGTGGGCTTGATGGTGATACTGCTGCTGCTTTTGTGGTTGAAACTGGCGTTTGTGAGGCTCATCTCTTTCTTTCTGTCTGTCTGCTCCCAGCTCCCGGTAAGGTAGCAGACAAGGTGGTGATCGAGAACACCAGGGACTCTACGTTTGTCTTCATGGAGGGCTCAGAGGACGCCTATGTAGGCTACATGACCATCCGGGTAAGCAGTGACCACACCTCCCCCAGCTTGTCCCCTCCTATTTCTCTGTTCTACATTTAGCATCTTTTTTTTTTTTTTTTTTTTCGGTTGAAGGCCGATTTCTCTAGCTTGCTTCCTCTTCGTTGTACTTATAGGGTCATCGACATCATTTCAGGGGAAGGTCATTTGAAATACCCGTGTCTGCTTCTGATTAATATTAATATGGATATTGATCCGTGGACTGTCTTGAATTACAAGAAGTTTTTCTCATTGTTGTGGCATTGAAGAATCGACTGTCCTTGAATGTAGCTTTCTCAAACTAGGGGCAATTTTATTAATTTAAGTAGCCTCTTATATCTTATTGTTTATGATAAAAAACCATTCTGCAATGTGAATAATTTAGTAGTAACTCAGTAAGTCTGCCATGTTGCAATTCCAGCTATTATATGAGCTGGAATGAGTTAATTCAAATCGGTTAAATCTTTTATTTTTCCTACGTTCTTTTAAAATCCCTGACCTCTTTCCTGGTAGTATTAAAGGATGGACTTGTGGAGGTGTGGTGTGTAGTAACCCGTTGTTGTTAGACCATGGCTTTTGAACTTCTTTCATGACCTGAGCGTTTCCGATCAGGGACTAAATGGCTCGAGAAGCCCTGGCCCGTGTTTTACCTGATCTCCTCATCGTTCCCTCACCTCCGCAGTTTAACCCCGACGACAAGTCGGCCCAGCACCACAACGCCCACCACTGCCTGGAGATCACCGTCAACTGCAGTCCCAACATAGACCACTGCATCATCCGCTCCACCTGCACAGGTTAGTCTCTCTCGCTCTCATTATTATTTGGAGGATACATTTTTTGCTATGTGAACTTTTCTTACAGGGCTTTGATGTGTAATTTGTTAGCCGTCAATGTAAAACCTTTAAGTGGGCACTAAATCTGTCAAAAGTAAAGTCTTTTTTTTGCCGGAAAATATGTTGATCGTTGGCCAAATAATACCGATGCAATCCAAGTGGTGTAGAAGCAGAACCAACTGTAGAAAGTGTTACGGTTATGAATGGGACTATGTTAACATATACGGGTGTATTTGTGATTTCCCCCCCCCCCCCCCCCCCCCCCCCCCAGTGGGTTCAGCGGTGTGTGTGAGTGGCCAGGGGGCTTGTCCGACCATCAAACACTGCAACATCAGTGACTGTGAGAACGTGGGCCTGTACATCACGGATCATGCCCAGGTAAGAGGCAGTACAGTAAGGCACATAGAGGTCATGCAGTCAGGGGATTTGAAAGATGCTATTGTGCAGTTGGACAAACAAACTGTCTGTAGCGGGGGACCCTTCTGGTCAATTGACCCTTTACTGCAATTGACTGAATGGTATGGCAAAACTTCTGTTGTCTTCGGATGCTTTTTTAAATGTATCTTTAGGTCCATTGTTGAAATCCATTTTTTTGCGTACAGTAAAACATCATGTAGGGGTCACACCATCAATTGCACTACCTCCATATTAACATGCTGTCTGAGCAAAGAATGACCCCCCCCCCCCCCTCTCCGGAGTTCACCCTTGACCCCCCCCCCCTTGTGTGCGTTTCTAGGGCATCTACGAGGACAATGAGATCAGCAATAACGCCCTGGCGGGCATCTGGGTGAAAAACCACGGCAACCCCATCATACGACGCAACCACATCCACCACGGTCGAGACGTCGGCGTGTTCACCTTCGACCACGGCATGGTAAACTAAACGTCCACCCTCCCCCCCCTGAATCTAAGCCATACAAACCCCTGCTGACTGTTTAGCTTGGCGGTTTCCTCTGGGTCCCGCTCCTCCCCAGAGCTACTTTGAAAGGGGTGTTAGATCCTCAGGACCTTTTAGTTCATGCATTTTCCCTGGCTCGCTTCTTTTTAGTTGCCCTCTTCTATAAAGTAACTAACCTTATTATGGGTCATTTAAAAATACCTGTGTCTGCTTCTGATGAAGCTATATATTGATTGGCGGGCGGAATTGGAATTACAGAAGGATTTGTGTAGCATTGAAGTTCTGTCCTTTACTCTTAACTTTCTAAAACAAAGTATATTTTATGCAGCCCATCTTTCATCCACACAAAAGATTATAATTCTGTTCTACTGATGATCCATAAATACTTGAGATGTTAATCGCATAGTAGTAATGAGGCCAGTCAGTACCATGTTGGGGTGAACCTCTGTGATCTTCCATCGAGCTGCGTCTGGTCTCCTCCTCCCCAGGGCTACTTTGAGAGCTGCAACATCCACCGGAACCGCATCGCGGGCTTCGAGGTGAAGGCGTACGCCAACCCCACCGTGGTGCGCTGCGAGATCCACCACGGCCAGACGGGGGGCATCTACGTGCACGAGAAGGGCCGCGGGCAGTTCATCGAGAACAAGATCTACGCCAACAACTTTGCCGGAGTCTGGATCACCTCCAACAGTGACCCCACGATACGGTGAGAACACCATGCCCCCCCCCCCCCTCCCCCCTGTGAGCAGTGCTGTCTGGTGACAAGCCCGCGGTAGAGACCCTCTGCTGCAGACTGGTGAAGCACAACTTGAAACGTGCTGATCTTCTCACCCGCCCGTCAACATCAAAGCGTTGAGTAGCACGCAACGCCAGAAAATCGAACTTGATACTTCCACCAAGGTGTTAGTCTGATGTTATGTCGCTTGGCAGATGCCTGCTTAATGCAGTGGCATGTTTAAGCTGGTTGTCGGCGCTAACAGGCTGTTATTGCTGTAATGAGTGTATTTGTTTTTGTGTACGTGTTAATTTATGTGTTTTATCGGCCTCCAGGGGAAATGCTATATTCAACGGTAACCAGGGGGGCGTGTACATATTTGGAGACGGGCGGGGATTGATCGAGGGCAACGACATCTACGGGAACGCCCTCGCCGGGATCCAGATCCGGACCAACAGCTGTCCGATCGTACGGCAGAACAAGATCCACGACGGACAGCACGGCGGCATCTACGTGGTACGAGGAATGCACCGGCTGTTCTCCACACACTGTAGCCAGCGTCTCTGCCCTGGGAACTAATGGTCTTCATCTCATTGGAGGTCAAAGATTGGAAAGATAAATTTTTTTTTTTCTTTTTTGTCATTTTGTATGTTTTTTTCTTTTTTTAACAGCAAATGTTGTTGTTTTTAGCTGCCAATTCTATCAGCCCTTGGCTGCTGGTGTTAATTTATCTATAATATTGCTGTAGATGACCAGACCTGCTATGAAGAAGATCCAATTGGCTTCTCTCCGATATCATGAATATTCGTTTTTTTATTAATGTGTCCATAAAGACCCACGGAACAAGGTGAATGTCACCAGTGGGATCCCGAGGTGCATCATGTTGTCGTGGCGCTTACAGAAAGCTTTTGTTCACACACCGAAACCTGGTGCACTTACCCTGGCACCCTGGGCCCGACCTCTCCCTGGTGAAACCCCGCAGCGGGAAACATTAAACGGCCGCGTGTCGCGTTGTCTCCGCAGCACGAGAAGGGCCAGGGGGTGATCGAGGAGAACGAGGTCTACAGCAACACGCTGGCGGGGGTGTGGGTGACCACGGGCAGCACGCCAGTCCTGCGACGCAACCGCATCCACAGCGGCAAACAGGTACACACGCACGCACGCACACGCACGTGTTTGTGTTGTGGTTCAATGAACGGGACCCTATACCACAGATGTGTTCTTTCCTTCCTCATCCATGTCGTGATCGTCTCTCTGCTGTCTACCTCCTGTGTCAGGTGGGCGTGTATTTCTATGACAACGGCCACGGGGTGTTGGAGGACAATGACATCTACAACCACATGTACTCCGGAGTGCAGATAAGGTGTCAACTTCAATACTACCGCCGCCCTTGATCCCCTGCTCATCCATTGAACAGCCTGTCTCTATCTTTCCATGTATATTTATTGATCCACTTGGTCCTACTGAAAATACTCCCACCCTCCGCACTTCCAAATGAATTATCAAGCCTTTGATTTGGATGTGGCGCCAGTATTGTTTATTGTCTTTGGCGGACATTAAATTATACGTATCGTCGTTAAATGAAGATACTTATTGTTATACCCAGGTTTATTGTCTAACTGAATTGCGATAAGACGATACGCTCTTAAAATGATAACATATCGGAGGTTTGAAATGTCCATGTCCTTAATTGTAGTGAGCCTTGTGCTATTGGTTTAAGAAGGCTATTTCTAATTATTACGCATATTATGGTATTCATCGATCTCATGTGAAATGCCCCATGATTCTCAGGGTAATATTTTGTTTAATATAGTCCATTATCTAGATGCAATGTAGGGCGCTCATGTGAAATGTGCTTCTGGAAATATCCGTGAACCACTCAAAACCAACTGCCACCGTGCTTCAACAGAACGGGGAGCAACCCCAAGATCCGGCGCAACAAGATATGGGGCGGGCAGAACGGAGGCATTCTGGTCTACAACTCTGGTGCGTCCCCCAGCACCTCTCCCGTCGGCTCCTCCCTGCCCCTCTCCTCTCCCCCTAACCCTCCGTTCTCCGCCACAGGTCTGGGCTTCATCGAGGACAACGAGATCTTCGACAACGCCATGGCGGGCGTGTGGATCAAGACGGACAGCAACCCCACGCTGCGGCGCAACAAGATCCACGACGGCCGGGACGGGGGCATCTGCATCTTCAACGGCGGCCGAGGTACGTCCCCACTCCCGACATCAGCTAGCGTCAGACCAGCACAACTGGAGGCTCACTATGGACAAGGCTATTCATAACAGAATCGCTTTGTCACGGGTTAGCATGGAAGAATCCAAACCAAGCTTCGATACTGTGTGTGTGTGTGTGTGTGTGTGTGTGTGTGTGTGTGTGTGTGTGTGTGTGTGTGTGTGTGTGTGTGTGTGTGTGTGTGTGTGTGTGTGTGTGTGTGTGTGTGTGTGTGTGTGTGTGTGTGTTTCAAGTGGTGACACTGGGGGGTGTTTGTGTTTCCAGGTCTCCTGGAGGAGAACGACATCTTCAGGAACGCCCAGGCCGGTGTGCTGATCAGCACCAACAGCCATCCCATACTGCGCAAGAACCGCATCTTCGACGGCTTTGCAGCAGGTCGGTTTCATTCTGTAGTTGAGGGCCATATCCACAAGGGGCATTCCTGTGGTTAGTGAGGTCCCCCCTTCACTTTAGGCGTCTTTGAGTGTTATTAATTATTATTATTCTTCATGTTTAACCTCTGTTTTCCTTTTATTCCTAGTCTGTTTTACATAGTTTTGAATGATTAGGCCTACTATATGCTCTGTAAGGTGACCTTGGGTGTCTTGAAAGGCGCCTCTAAATTAAATGTATTATTATTATTATTATTATTCCTGGGGGGCTCCATTATGGAAAATATCACAATAAATGGTAAATGGTAAGTATTGAACGATTATTCAAACGATTATGTTTGAGTTTGAAGACATTCTCAAAATGTTCTCCCTGGTGCAACCCCGCAGCGGGAAACATTAAACGGAAAATAATGTACAAATTTGTATCCAGCTGTTCTGGATAATAAAAAGATTAAAAAAATAAATTAATAAAATCGTTTTAATTCTATTAGTTTGGAGATCGTTTGACCAAAGAATCAAAATCCCGAAGCCCTACCTTCAACGTACAAACCTCTTGGCCATGGCCTTAACTTATTATTATTTTTTTCCAGGTATTGAAATCACGAACCACGCGACGGCAACGCTGGAGGCAAACCAGATCTTCAACAACCGCTTCGGGGGTCTGTTCCTGGCCTCGGGGGTCAACGTCACCATGAAAGGTCTGTTTGGCCCTCCGCACCGGGCACAGGGGCAGGGCCCGCTGTGGAGCGCCCTCTCTAACCCGCCCCTCTCTCCCCTCCTCCACCATCAGATAACAAAATAATGAACAACCAGGACGCCATCGAGAAGGCGGTGAGCCGAGGGCAGTGTCTGTACAAGATCTCCAGCTACACCAGCTACCCCATGCACGACTTCTACAGGTACCCGCCCACACACACCGTGCTGCGCCGATCCATGCAGCTATTGTTATCTGTTTATTATTAATCTTTTGTATCTAATCTGCTGCATCTTAAATTCGTTGCACTTTCATTTGTCTTTGTCTTTATTTTCTCTAACGTGTGTATTTTATTACTTCATTTTTTTGTGCACTTTGTACAATGCATTTTTTTTACTTTGCCCTTGCTTTCTTTTTCTCCTATTTTATTTTATTTCATGATGTTTCTACGTTAAGCACGTTGAGTCTGTCTCGTTTATTTAAAGTGCTATACAAATAAAGTTTGCATTTCCTAATCTTCTTTAAATGTGCTTGTACTCTCTGTCCCAGGTGTCACACTTGCAACACGACAGACCGGAATGCGATCTGTGTCAACTGCATCAAGAAGTGCCACCAAGGCCACGATGTGGAGTTTATTAGGCATGATAGGTGAGTGCTGCTCTCGCTCCCCCGCCCTGCAGGCTGACTCCCTCTCTCCGTACTGATGCTGCTAGCAGCGGCCCTTCACATCGCAAGTGTGTGGCAGTGTGACGCAGAACCTCGCTCACTACCCCACCTTTGTTGGGTTCTCTCCTTGAAACCTACAGATGGTGCTATTTGTGATCTCTCTAAGCAAAATCAGTGTTCTTTTTTTCCTTTTATTAGACTTGGGGATTCCTGCTAGGTTGATAATGTCAGCTGTGATTAAATGATTGGTCTTTTAGAGATTAAGAATCTACTGTATGTAATCAACTTTTATTTCACAACAGACCGAAAGCAAAGCCCCACTTTAAACACATTAGGGACGGGCATTAGAAATATGCTAAAGCTACAAATGCTATGCTGCTTTCTGCTGGATTGGACGCAATCCACATGACTGTCCCTTTCCAATAAACCCTAGCTAACTAACATTGTCTCCAGCAGGCCAGCCATGCTTTACTGGTCATTTACTCCAATTCCCATTCTTGTTGTGTTTCAGTATTTCTTGGTTTCTATTTGCAACTGTACCTATAACAAGTGACGTGCATTCCCCTCTCCTAACTCCTCCTCCTCTCCCCGGGGCCTCCAGGTTTTTCTGTGACTGCGGCGCGGGGACGTTGTCAAACCCCTGCACGCTGGCGGGGGAGCCCACGCACGACACGGACACTCTGTACGACTCGGCGCCGCCCATCGAGTCCAACACACTGCAACACAACTGAGCCAAGGCCCGCAGTACAACGCACGCACACACACACACACAGACACGCACACACACGCACACACGACTCTCTGCACCATCCACACGTCACAGAGCCATAGCATCCATCCATCCATCTCCACAGGACCCACACAGAGACCGGGAGACACGCACACATGAACATGGTTTGCATACAACACACGTGGACGTCGGCCCGCGGCCGCGTGGACCCACGGAGAGACTCTGCGCTAGCGGCGCTCTCAGACCGGGCCCCGGGCGGCCGTGGCTGCGGATTGGCCAGTGGGTGGAGGTGGTGGTGGTGGTGGAGATGGGGGGGGGGGTGGTTGTAGTAGTGGTGGTGGCGGTGCTGCAGTGGCAGTAGCCTACCCCTAGAGGGAGCCAGAGAAGCGCAAGAGGATTACACTTGATTTGGATGCTCGCTGAATGGCCACATGAGATTTCTCCCCTCGCGCCAAGACATTTTCCGAATGCAGTCGCCGGTGCCCAGAGACGCAGTGGAGAGGCGATGCAGTATCGACCGCTTCGGGGGGTGGGGGGAGAGGACGTAGAAAGGATCCACACACAACCCACCTGCTCCGCGTCTCCCATCCCCCCCTTTGTTCCCCCCCCCCCCCCCCCCCCAGCCCGCTTTCCGGAGGCGCACTGTTCGCTTCTCAAGAACTGCCATGAAGAGGTTTCCTGCCTCCTCTCAGCTGCTGTCCTCATTGGTTGCCCTGGCAGTTGGTGTGTGTGTGTGTGTGTGTGTGTGTGTGTGTGTGTGTGTGTGTGTGTGTGTGTGTGTGTGTGTGTGTGTGTGTGTGTGTGTGTGTGTGTGTGTGTGTCGGAGCACTTGGGCTTTTTTTTTTTTAATTGTTATTCCGATCAATGGATTTGATTTTAAATGCTTTCTCATGTAGTTTTGTATTTTCAGGCAAAAAATTGAACTGTATTTGAATGTCTTTTATTTTATTATATATTATTATAATTATTGATATAATTTTTTTTTTTTTTTGGTTAGCATCCCCTTTTCCCTCACCCTCCTCCCACCCCCACTCCTCACCATGCTTCCAGCAGTGGCTCAGACGTCCCAGTGAACTCAGTTCTTTCTGTGAAAGAGAATCTCGTTAAAACACTAAACAAAAAAAACAAGTTAAATTTAAAAAAAATAAAAATCCTCTCCAGTAATATTATCTTAAATGGCAGGTGGAGGAGCTCCACACTTGTATAAAGGTTTGTGTGTATGTGCGCGCGTGTGTGTGTGTGTGTGTGAGAGAAGAAGTTGTGTGTGTTTTAAGTTCATGCAGTCATTTTCTCTGGAGAGGCTTTTCAATAGGAGGCATCGGAGCTCCTTGCGACGAATGGATGTCCTGGTCTGCTGTCTTCCTCCCCCTCTACACCTCCCTCCCCCTCTACACCCCCCTCTCCTGTGTATCGTGGTGACTGTGGCTCCTCATGCAGCCTGGATCGTATGCATGTACCATAACATCTAGACTTAATATATTGTGAAGTATTCAATAACCAATATGTAGATGCTAGTCAGAATAAAAAAAAGGGGGTTTAATTTCCTAGAAAGGCAAAAAAAGATAAAAGGAAACTGGTCATTTCTAAGAAAATAAAACTTTATTAGATCAAAAATGTGTTTGTCTTGAGTTCCCCCTGCCCGTTCTGTCACAATCAGCAGTTCGCTGAGACACATCACCCAGACCTGTGACTGACTGGTTATATTAGTAATGCAAGTAAACCTTTTCAGAGGCCTTTCAATAAATCCCCATGCTATGATTTATCGAAAGCCGAAAACCGCTAAGTTACACTTGTTCATGATATGTTGCCTCAAACTGCTGAAATTAGGTGTTTTGAGGCCATGCAAAGCCCTGTAATCTGATAGGACAGACGTGTGTGGTCCAGTATGATTTTAGCCTTTCCCCCCCCCCCACCATTCTTCAAACAATCCCTTTTTTTTGGGTAGCGGCAAGGGGAAGGAGCATCAATAGAAATAAAAAGGTAACAGATCAAAATGAAGGGAGAAGCATCATGGTTCTTTATTTCATAACCTACAGTTCTAAATGACAGAAAAAAAGCTGTTGCTCTACGTTAACGCTATATACAGGCGACGGACTGAAACAAAACATTTGTCCTGTTCATCTAACTCTTGATGGCTGGCCCACAATTGGCCAGAATATCGCAGATGTAACCGTTGTTTTTGGTCATCAGCTCCTCTTTCATGCTCCGGAGCTTTGCCTTCAGCTCATCGTCGCTCATGGTGGCGGCTGGGAGTGACTTCACCTGCTCCAGGAAGTCCTGGATCATGTTCTCGCCGGCCTGAGGTGAGATGGAAGAAAACAGCTTAAAAAAAGGGGTTGGTTTCTTCAAGTGCGCCAGCAGGTATCATGATCAGTAGGGTTAGGGTCATGGTACTATTGATAGCGCGTTGTATTTTGGTAGCCATCAGACACTGAGTTAGATACTGACAATTGGACACTGCAGTAATCCAAGCTACTTGATTAATTAGTTCTTCTGCAGGTCTTGGGGAAAATGTTACATTTACCTTTCGATTTGGGAGATGCATTTGCCCAAATTGACGATACATTTTCGGGGGGGTGGGGAATTAACACCCTAAAAGTTAGCAGAATATCGACGGATCCTTGCAGACATTGGGAGCGGTTAAAACCCAGGACTCCAAACTCATTCTGTGGTTGTACCCCGGTCAGCCATTATTAAAAAGGTGACATATTATACCACCAACTTGTGATGTCAGAAGAGGCCGATTTCAAAACGGCTTGTAACGGCTAATCACCCTCACACCTGGTGGTGTAATACGTCACCTTAAACGCGCTAGTGTGAAGTCAGCCTACCAGCTTGTCTGTGCAGCGTTTCTTGGCATCAGGCCCCGCCTCCTCATCTGCAGGCTCCTGAAACTCCTCTAGCTCTGCCGCCTTCTCTTTCGCCATGGCAACCACAGATGGCGGGAAGCAGGCCAACTCGGCCACGTGGATCCCGAAACTCTGGTCGCACACACCTGCAGGCGGGGCGGGTTACAGGATGTAGAATGCAAATTTTCCAAAATGCATCAACTATTAAACGATTCTTCTGTAGCCAAGATTAAAGAGCTGTAATTAGAGGAGCAAGTTAGAAATGGCATGCCCGTCAGCTAGCTATTAGTTAGTGTAATGCACTGGGAGAATATCTGATTTTCGACCACTGCCGGCTAACCTCAGACCAATCAGCACATCTCTTCCCTAAATAGTTTGGGGAATTCATCTCGTCGTTCACTCAGACGCTTGAAATGCAACACATTTGCACATGCAACCTATTTGGCGGATTTACTTTCTCCTCTTTACAACTCTTGAATCGCACTTGTAACAGGCTTTACAATAACCCATTGATGCTATAGTTCCCGAAATGCATCATCAATTAACTTGACCAAAGAGGCCAAGCCTAGCCTGGGACCGACCCTCCCAGCCTCACTTAGACCCACTCCCCTCCCAGCTCAGTGCTCCTCTCAAACCTTCGAGGTACCCCGCATCCCCCCCCCCCCCTCGGATCACCCACCTGGCTTCACGCGGTACAGCATGGTGAGCGTGCCCTGGGCGGTGAGCGCCGTGACGTGCAGGTTGCGCACGGCGGGGTACTGCGCGGCCAGCGCCGTCAGCTCGTGGAAGTGCGTGGCGAACAGGCAGAAGCAGCCGATGCGCGAGGCCACGTGCTCGCTGATGGCCCACGCCAGGCCGAAGCCGTCGTAGGTGGAGGTGCCGCGGCCCAGCTCGTCGATGATGACGAGGGAGTCCTCCGTGGCCGACCTGACGGAGGGAGAGAGGGGGGGGAGGGAGGGAGAGAGGGGGGGGGGGGGGGGGGGGAGGGAGGGGGGCATGGAGTCACAATGCTGAACATACAACTCGCCTTAGTGTGGGTGATCCTAGTCATTGAGCGGAGAGGATACGTCTTTCTGCTCGAGTGTGTAGAGCGCCCCCCCTCACCTCAGAATGGCGGCGGTCTCCAGCATCTCCGACATGAAGGTGGACACCCCCTTGACCTGGCTGTCCCCGGCACCCACCCGGGCCAGGACGCTGTCCACCACGTGCAGCTCGGCGCTCTCGCACGGCACGAAGCTGCCGATCTGAGCCATGAGCGCGACCACGCCCACCTGCCGGATGAAGGTGGACTTGCCCCCCATGTTGGGCCCTGTGGGACGGGGAGGGAGAGGGCAGAGGAGAGGGTTAATAAGGCCCTGCTCTTTATTTACCATGATCCCATTTTGAAGTCAGAAGCAGGATTTCCAGTGTGCCTGCAGTTAAGGGAAACTGGAAATCGACTGATAGAAAAAGCAATCCATCAACAAAATCCAACGGACAAAGCCATGCATTATGTCCCAAAAAGTGTTAAATAAATGGGATTTGGAATATGTTGGATTTCTTTTAATACTTTAAAGGAAAGTGGATCCTCCGTGCAGTAGCAGCTTATTCCCCACCGGGGCAGGGAATAGAAACAAGACCGGTGGATTAAACTACTAAAGCCAACAGAGCTCGTACATCACAATACGTCATGGGATTTGTTTTTGCTTACTTTAAAATCAGAAATATAATAAATATAAAGTGGTTTCCTGTAGAAAGACTTTGGATAGTTTAGCTATTAGTCAGTCCATACCAGCACAATAACTAAGCTCCCATGCTCCCAAAATGGCAGCAGTTGTGGTCACGATGCAACAAAAAACAAAACTTCCTAGCAAACCACGGATTGGCCCCTCCTGACCTGTGATGATGTAGAAGCTCTTCTCGCCGCGGGTGAAGCTGATGTCGTTGGGGATGAAGGCGGCGTCGGCGTCCGTCTCCATGCAGGGGTGGCGCGCCTGCCGCAACTCCAGCCGCCGCGGTTCCTCCGGCGCCAGGAGGCGGGGCCTGACGTAGGGCACGGGCGCCGAGACTGCCGCCGCCGCAAGGCTCACCACCGCGTCCAGCTGGGCCGTGGCGTCGCTCAGCGCCTGCAGAGGGTCCACATAGCCTGGACACACACGGACACACACGGACACACAAGGACACAGAATAAGAATCATATGGAGAAAATACCATGATGGAGAAAGGCCTTCAATGTAGGGCAGTGCAATTAATCTATTTCTATTACTTGGTCAAACGATCTCCAAACTAATATAATCTAGAATGAAACGATATATTTATTTTATCTTTTATATAAGTATATTCGTTTTATACATTAAATATTTTATAGACATTTCTGCAAAGCTGGATACATATTTGTACATTATTTTCTATTTGAACATAGTGTGTATTTTTTTAAGGGGAAATTTCACAATGCTCAGTTCGTTGTTTTTTTTTTGAGAGAAATGTTGAATAAATGCTTTATGTTTTCAAACTCAAAAATAATTGTTTGAATATTCGTGATTTCAATATTGCCCAAAAAAAACATTAGGATTATTTTGATAATTGAGCAGCCCTACTTCAATGCTATTGAAAATAAAATAAAAATATTACAGACAGGCTAGGGAGTGAGGGAGTGATGTGTAGCACTAGGATTGCAGGTCCTGGGTCTTATCGCCAAAGGGAAGTGTCCCAATATTATATATTGAGAATACTAAAATGCATGGGTAATGTTTGATTGGATTTCTTGTATATCAATATGCATTTTCATGATACGTCAAAAAGCATGTCCAGTCAAACATGTCCTTAAAAATGTCAAATGGCCCCTTCCCCTTCCATTTGTGTTCCAATGACAAATGAAAACAGAAACCAAACCCCACCCGTGCCATGGCTAAGAGAGAGCAGGTCATTGGGGACCTCTGAACTCTCCTCACCTGAGGCGATGGTGATTATTTCCTTGACGATGGCATTCTGGGCCTCCTCGTACTCCTCCCGGTTTTTCTTGTAGTCCTCGTTTAGCGAGCTCAGCTTGCTGCACATACACATTACAAAGTACATTCAATTACTGAGTCATTGTTATCGGTGGAAGGACTGTATGTGTGCATGCGTGAGTCAGAACCATGACATAAGCGCAATTTAAACCAGCGCATTGCGTCACGCCTGTCCATTTCACAGACACGTTAAATAACAGGCGTGCATTAAACTATCAATATATCTTATAATTATTATGATCAGTACAGTTTAAACATCATTAAAAAACAAATGTTGCCCATTTTTTTATTGATTTGCGATTCAATTGTCGCGTGAATGTTCAGGGTTAAACCGCCAAGCTGGGGGTACTTCATGACTTTAGCGTTTGTTAAACCCAGGGATCCACACTAGGACGGTCGCACCGGCGGCACTGGCACGGCGGACGCTACCACGGGCTCTGGGGACGGCTGAGGGTCGAGCCCCAGAGGAGGCCGAGGCCCGAGCCCCGAGCCCTCGACCCAGAGGAGGGCTGAGCCCCAGAGGAGGCCGAGCCCCGAGCCCTCGACCCAGAGGAGGGCTGAGCTCCAGAGGAGGCCGAGGCCCGAGCCCTCGACCCAGAGGAGAGCTGAGCCCCAGAGGAGGGTCTCACCCGTTGGTGAAGCGCACGCCGTTCTTCTGGACGTCCAGCGTGGTGTACTTCTTGTTGTTCCTCAGGCTCTTCTCCTCCTTGCAGGTGACCCTCAGGTAGAAGCCCAGGATGGCGTTGGACTCCAGCTTCACCGTCTTGCCGGCGTCCAGGCCTGGAGACGGGGGGGGGAGAGAGGACGAGAGGACGAGAGATTTAATAGGAGTACATCATCAGGGTGAAAGATAGGTCAAAGTAGTGTAGTAAGTGAAGAACAAGCACAGCGAGAAACAGTGTGGGGCCATGACTAATCAGTCCCCAGTCATTAGAGTACATCTGCGTCACACAGCAGGGCTGCTGGTAGCGTGCTGAACGACAACCACAGGCAGAGTGTCATCATGACAGCTGATTGACCATGCCGCTCTGCTCTGCGTCGGGGGTCCTACGTAGGTTCCCCTGATGATCTAATCAATGCACCCCCCATAACTGCATTAGCCGCTATATTTAGCACGTTCTGGGAGTCAAAAAACAATAAAACAAGGAAATAAAGACGCTCTTTAGAGTGATGGAAAACAGAAATCTGTCATTTACGATGAATTATTTTAAAAAGAGTTATCAAGGTGTGCATTCAGCCTCATACAACCCTTATGTTCCATCAAATCCACTGCGAGGTCTTCCATTCCAGAAAATCTCCCCCGCCATGTTAAAGCCACATGCTGCTCCCGTGGTCCTAATTATCCAATAACATGCATAACTGGATTAACCTCGTCAACCCTCATCGTTTGTTTTGTGGAAAGAACAACACATCACTAGAAAGGGGAGAAGAAGACTAAAGAAATAAAGAAATAATAAGTGTACTAAAGAGTCAGGGTGTTTGCACACCGGCCCGAAAACCGGCTCCAGCCGTTCCCATCGGGCCCTCGGGCCTCTACCTGTTTGAGGTGGTCGGGTGTTGGCCAGGTGCTCCTGCCAACGTTGACAGTTAGGCGTGTGTTAAATTAGATTATGTTAAAAGGGAACATTATGCATCCCGGAGGGACAATGAAGTGTGAGAGCACCTCTGCAGTGAGATTACCCCTGCAGGCCTACCCGGCCCCTTCCCCAGGTCCCTGGCCCCGCCCCCTTCCCCAGGTCCCTGGCCCCGCCCCCTTCCCCAGGTCCCTGGACCCGCCCCCTTCCCCAGGGTCCCTGGCCCCGCCCCCTCCCCCAGGTCCCTGGCCCCGCCCCCTTCCCCAGGTCCCGCCCCCTTACCCAGGTCCCTGGCCCCGCCCCCTTACCCAGGTCCCTTGCTGCCGCCCCCAGCACCGCCTGCATGCTCTTCTCCAGCGCATCCATGGTCTCCCGCAGCTCACTGAGCACCGGGTCGAACGAGGCCTTCACCAGGAACTCATGGTGGTCCACCTGCAGACGCACAACATGTCAAATGAGGTGGTTCTCATGCGCATGCGTGGACTACACAGGAAGGCAGTGTTCCACGATGTTCACACACACCTGGTTCATGTCGAGCGTGGTCTCAATCATTTCCTGGTACTTGCTGAAGTCCGCCTCCATGTCTCGGAACGGGGTGATAAACGACGCCTCCAGCAGAACCTGGTAGCTGCCTGCAACGCAATAGACCCAATATTACATTAGTCCAACACAACCCCAACACAATAGACCCAATATTACATTAGCCCAACACAACCCCAACACAACATTACCTAAACACAATAGACCCAATATTACATTAGTCCAACACAACATTACCCAAACACAATAGACCCAATATTACATTACCCCAACACAATATGAGCTACACAACATCACCCCAATACAACCAAACCAATATCACATTACCCCAACACAACAGCCATACATAATGTACAAATCATAAACCTCTGGTCAGATCATTTAGATAAACGTTTAACCAATGTAATCCTCTTAATTCGTGACTATTAAATGTGCGTTTTCTGCGTACCAGAGTATCTGTCCAGGGCCTGCACCAGGGCGGGGATGTGTCCCACGGCCTGGTACACGCGGTGGCAGTCCTGCAGCGTGGCCGAGTGCCGGTGGAACTTCTTGGCCAGCCGGTGGAGGTCGGGGAAGCGGCGCAGCAGGTCCTCCTGGCACGTCTGCCGCAGCTCAGAGTCGCACACGAAGCTCTCCACAAGGTCCAGCCTGACACACACACACACACGCGCACACAGAGACAGACACACAGGTATAAAATCACTGAAATAATGACGGCTGCTTCTGAATCGTTTCTTCTCTCCTCTGATGTATAAAATTGTTCTTTCACATTATCGGTGGGTTGTTTTTAACTCAATACAGCCACCAGTGAGGAAATGCCATGACCGATTTTGAATTCAAGGTCCAACCACTGACAGGCTCAGGGCTGTGCGTTTACACATTACGACCAGATGAAGGCCATGGAGACATCACGGGCCTAGTGACACCAGTGCAAAACACGTAGCTCGCTTTCTAAGCACAGACCATGTATGATGGGAATTAATTGTGCAACCACGACAGCGGACTCGGAGGAGCGTCTACCCATTTTAAGTATAAAGGGAGGAGCATAAGAACGGTTTCTGGCACACGTCTGATCTAAAAAGGACCTTCAGACAGCTCTCTGAGGTACAAGAAGTGCTGCTCTGAAAGGGAACAGCTTAGAAAGGTTGAAGGTATGAAAAACGTTTCCTCTGCGTTACCTCTCCTCTATCCTGGTCCTGTCCATCAGTGGCTGCTTGATCCACTGGTTGACCAATCGCTGGCCTTGAGGGGTGCGGCACTTGTTCAGAAGACCGGCCAATGAATGAGCTCCGCTGGTGTCGTCGGGTGAACCCTACAAGAACAGAGACCAGAGAAGCCAATACATCTCAGGCCCTCAAGATCACCATCGTCATTATGGGGGTTCCTGTATTTTCGCTAAACATTACTATCGGCCCTTCGCTACTTTGTATTCAGCAGAGCAGCTTTATGACTGCGATCTATTGAAAGTCGAAAATGCAAGACTTTGTCTTCATTACATTGATTACATTTTTGACATTGTATATTTGAAACATAACAATACTTTGTGTTTCCAAGATGATAACGTGAACACACATGAAGTCTGGGACTAAACGCTAAACAGAACGCTCACAAATCACTGAGCACACAACAATGGGAGATCATTGCTGTGCATCTCTATGTTTCTTGGACGGATTGTTACTGGGAATTTGTCGATAGTTTAAATGTTCTTTTCCCTCACTCTCCACCTCATCCCTAACTCTCCACCTCAAGCTGGTGTGTAGTGAGCGTTCGGGCGTCGATTGGTCGCCGTGCATCACCCAAGTGGGTGCTACATATTGGTGGTGGTTAGTGAGGTCCCCCCCTTCACTTTAGTCGTCTTTTGAGTGTTATTAATTCTTCATGTTTAACCTCTGTCTTATAACTTTATGCTCTGTAAGGTGACCTTGAGTGTCTTGAAAGGCGCCCTTTAAATAAAATTATTATTATTATTATTATTATTATCATCGACAGGCCACGACCCATCCCCATTGTGGATCTTGGCCCATTTTGGAACTCGACCCATAGTTTAAGAAAAGCTGGCCTTATGGTATCCCTCAAAGATGGCACCATTAACACACACAGCGGAACTAGGAGCGGCTGCGTGGCTGCGACCTCTGACCTGGAAGAGGTTGAGGGCCTGCACGGCAGCGTTGTCCAGCCTCATGTACTGGCCGAGCTCCAGAGGCGTCAGGCTGAAGGAGTTGAAGTGGGACTCGTCAGACAGGAGCTCAAGGTAGCGGACTACGGCAGCCAGGCACGACATGGCCACCTGAACACACACACACACACACACACACACACACATTGATTCAATACAAACTTCTTGAAATTTGAACTTGTTTCCCCAGTTCCTCACTGCAGGTTTCGGTCTTGCTTCATCACTGATACTACACCCACTCTTGATTGAAACAATGCATTGATCCCACGAGGTCATGGTCTCAGTCCTGTGGCTACCTGCTTGTCCAGCTCGGGCAGGGTGTTGCTGGCGGCCGTCTCCCCCTTCCTGGTCCTCAGGAGCCGGTTGAGGTCCTGCACCATGTCCTTACTACTGAACTCCGCCTTCTTCCTGTCAGACACCAGGACACCCCCACGCTGCACCACCTGAACACGCACACGATTACGATTTCAAAACACGTTATTCCAGTGCGCATGGGACATTTATTTATCTAATTATGCTTTCTATTTTTGTGTAGGATCATTATTTTCTGTTTGACAATTTCAGTTTTTCTTTAACATGCTCGAATCTGCATGGAATGGCAACTGCAGCGCGTTTTCGTGATACGCTAAAATAAGAAGATTAGGCCTTTTGGCGGACGGCAAAACCCATCGAGTCCGTTAAAGAGTTACTATTGGGGGGGTTTTTGGTGTTTAGATGCAGACTTTAAAAGTTTTCATGGGTAAACCTGTTATACAAATTAGCTCCAAGTCAACCGGCTGCAAGGCCGTGTTGCATAGTGTTACGTTTCGTTGTCAAGTGTCGCGAAAGAGGTCGATTAACATACAAAACAAAAGCTTGGGTACTCATTTTGCCATGGAAACGACAGTCACAAACACCTCGAATGGGGGCCACCCACCTCCTTGAGCTTGGCGCCGTCGCTGTTCCCGTCCCCCTGCGCGAGGAGACACTCTTTGGGGCCGATCTGGACCAGCAGGGACTCCAGGTTGGAGAAGATCTCGCCGTCCGGGAACTCGCACACCCCCATGGTCCTCTGGGCGGCGTCCACGTAGCCGACGCCCACCACGCGCTGTCCGTCGGCGCCCGTGCCCAGCTTCACCGCCACGACCCCGGCGCAGCCCTCTGCACCGGCCCCACCCCCAAACAGGATCTCCTCAAACTGGGTCAGGTTGCCTGGAGAAGCCTGGGTCGTTTTAAGGGGTAACAGTGACAGAGAGAAAGCATGTCAAGGTTATGGTGTAAGTGGATCACGAATCGTGCTCCAATTCGAATGTTGTGAGATTCGTTTTTGGACCGCGAGTTTGAGGAAGGAAGAGGCGACCATGTTTGGGGCCAAAGGCACTTTGACACTACTAAAAGGAAGGGGCCCGGAGTTACATGCTGACAGGTTGGCAGAGACTGGCAAAATCAAAGGAGTGCATACCAGTTGTTTTTATTCGTTTAATTGAAGGAACAGTGACAAAATACTTTGTTCAAGATCCACACAAAACACATTTGAAACCCAAAAAACGAATATATTTTGTTTGTTGAACACCTTAAAAACACCACAGTGTTGTCTACAAAAAAAAACACGTTTTCATATCTGGAACTGTTCATGGATCTCACCTTGAAGGCAATTCTCCAATCGTGCTCCCTGCTGTTCTTGCTGTGGTTCTTGTACACTTCCACTCGGTACTGCCTCACCAGCAGCAGGTCCCGCACGAAGGCTTCAAAGTTGAGCTTGCTGAGGATAACGCTCTCCAACTTGCGGGTCCCTGTGACCCACACGTTAACATTTACAGATGAAAACAAATCTGAAAACCTAACGGTGCATTTCGGATACAATTAGCATCATCAATGGTTGACGTGTGGCTGCATTAATTGTGAATATCTCGGAAAAATTGCATGGTATTTCTGCACCAATAAACATTTGAAGTAGTAATCTAAGCTAACGTTACCGACCTGAGCCCAGATTCTTGATGACCCCGTTCGTCTTGAAAACCTCTTTCGCAGCGAATAGAGCATCTTTACCATGCACGGTATAGTAATCATTGCGATCGAACACTCGGAAAGTGGTGTCTGGTTTCTCCGGCATGGAGAAGTAAGAGTTAAGAAAGCCATGTTCAGCTGCGCTGTCCATAGACAGATTCTGCTTAGGCTGCACCGCCATGCTGGAAACTCCCGCCAGTACGCTATGGCAGACCGGAAGTTACGTTTCAAGTCTGTCCCCATGGAAACGGATGTAAAGGCCCTACGATCTTTTCAACAAATGTGAGAATGTAACAGCAAAATATAAAATATGCTTATAATACCGAGACAAATTTGCTTGACGAATGTTGCCAGCCCCCTCAGACCAATAATACTTAAAAGCATGTCAACTTTGGATCTGGTCTGACAAATTATTAGAGATAAACACAGGATAGATTTGTTATTACAAAACTCTATTTGAAGTTCAAGTTCATGATGATTTAAATAAACATTCGCCGAATTTGATACAAGGACGAGGACTTAATTGTTAATTTGTAGCAAAAAAATAATAATTCAGTCAGTGTTAATACCTAATAAATAATGTAATGTTTTCTATGTATTCATATTTGCTATTTAGTAGAGAAGAGCCGTAAGGGGATTGCTTCTAACACCTTTTGATAGGAGAGAGGAAGGGAAGTATAGGGATCATTTGTACAAGGTGTTGAATTAACTAGTAATTGTGAGAAACAAAGGTTATATAATTGGTGATGGGGAATCAATGCATAAACTTAGTCTATGCATTTTGACTGGGAGTCAAACACCCTATAGGCATGACTACGGCCTAGCCCTTTTAATATCCTTCTCCTAGACACAAAGGCGTGCTGCTGAAACTAACAAATGTGTGTTTAGCATTTCAGTGGGTAGAGCTCATTATAAATCTCTGTTTGTCATTCACATTGTCCACGCCACTAGATGACTGATTGATGGGCGGTAGCTATGATTTCATAGGCGGCTGCCTATGAATCAGAACCAGGTAAGCTAGTTCCATTTTTGTCTTGAAGAAGGAGCTGCATGTTATCTTTGCTGCTGGTATAGAAATTATAGAATAGAAACTAACCAGAATTTGTGTGTTTAGCATTTTAGTTGGTAGAGCCGATTCTAACTCTGTTGTTAGCAAGTGGGCAATCATCCAGGTACGGAAGGGGCCCATAGCATGCTATAAAGAAGACGACATAGTCATATCTCACATATTTGACCCAGATTTAATAATAATAAATAAAAAGGAACCAAAATAGGCCTAACTAAATTCAAAGGGTGGAATGGCAGCATAATAACATATACATAGTACTACTTTTTATATGTATTATATTTATTTTATTTTATTTGTATTATTATTTGATGCATTCATTTGCTCTCCCATATGGCTATTTTTATTTTCTTATGAGAGGTGGGTTGTGGTTGGGATATGGGGAGTGGGGTGGGTGGGCGGATGGGGTGACCATGTGTCTCTGACCACTAGAATTTAACCTTTGTTTATCCTCCTCATAAAGAAAATAAAAAAAACGTGATCACAAAAAAAAAGCATCAGACCCCTGTCAAAGACTCACCTCCCACCCAACGTATCTATGTCCGTTACCTCAACCGCCTCCTCGTTCTCAGACTATCAGGGCCTGGAGGAGAGACTCGACTCCTCATCTCGCCAAAGTGGTCCTACCGGGATCCTTCCCCTTGAACACTTGACTAGATCAGCGGTCGAACTCCACACTATGGCTGTCAGCCTTCCTATAAAGCTCTGGTTCTCCTGGGCTACATCAACATCCTGCAGTGGCACTTCCCTGGAATAACAGTCTTTTTCGCCCCCTTCCACTGTCTCCTTCTCCTCATCCACGGGGCTGGGAACCCGACTTTATATTCTACGAGGTCCTGCGGACCCTTAGATCTCTGTTACCCTGCTCCCTTTGTGGCTCTCTCTCTCCCCTTGAAGTCCTCCTCCGTGCCCCTCACACTGTCGACACATGCCGTAACCTGCAATCTCTCTCCCTCTATTCGCGCCTCAACTGTTCTGTCTTCACTACCATCTCTAGAACTATTCTCTCTACTATCCACAGAGAAAGCCTTCCGGAACTCTCCTATCTTCCCTCTCCTCCTCATCGGACCCCCTCTGTCCACTCCAGACCAGCGCGTAAGTTACAGGGTACATCTCTGGATCTGGAAAATGGTGTAAATGAGTGACAGGTGAGAGGGGTCCCTCAGGATGTACACCTTGGTTGACCTCTCCTTCATATGGGTCAGATAATGGCTCCCTTAGCCATATGGTAAATACATTAATACAGCGTTTAATGTTTAACTTTAATTGTGACAATACTTATTTAACCCTAACATGTAAGTGAATTGAGAAATAGAATGAGGTCATTGAATTTAGAGATAACGACCTCAGTGCTCACTGGTCACCCTAGGACCAGCTCTGATCTAAACATGATGAGGAGTTCCTTTCAGAGGGACATCGATTCGGGAGGTGTAATAAAATATTGAATTCCCTTAGAATAAGGCCCTTTGTCAAAACGCCTCTTGTCAAACCCCATGCCAGAAACCTTGGTGTCATCCTCGACTCTGAACTTTGTCTTGACAAACAGATCAGCACTGTAGTCAAAAATAGTTTTTACCAGCTCAGAGTGATCTCCCGCCTCAAATCCTTCCTATCCCACAACGACCTTGAGATAGTTATCCATGCCTTTATTACTTCACGGCTGGATTATTGCAATTCCCTCTACCTTGGCCTCCCCCAATCCTCACTCAGACGTCTGCAGCTGGTCCAAAATGCAGCTGCGCGTCTTTTAACTGGCACCAGGAGGCACGAGCACATCACACCCATTCTGGCCTCCTTGCACTGGCTCCCAGTTATTTTTAGGATCCAATTTAAAATTGTTTTATTTGTTTATAAGGCACTCAATGGGCTGGCCCCGGCCTATATCACTGAGCTTGTTCAGCCCCACTCTGCCCAAAGGTCCCTCAGATCCTCTAACAAAGGGCTTCTGTTTGTGCCACACTCACGGCTCAAGCAGAGAGGTGATAGAGCCTTTGCCATTGCTGCTCCACGTCTGTGGAACCAGCTCCCCCTGGACATTAGATCCGCCCCCTCCATTTCTGCCTTCAAATCTAGGCTAAAAACCCACCTCTACTCCCTGGCCTTCCTTGCCCCTTGACCTTTTAGCCTACCTCCTGTTCATGTCTGTGT
The DNA here is from genome assembly GCF_026213295.1 of Gadus chalcogrammus. Taxonomy (NCBI): domain Eukaryota; kingdom Metazoa; phylum Chordata; class Actinopteri; order Gadiformes; family Gadidae; genus Gadus; species Gadus chalcogrammus. The sequence goes on from NC_079429.1 coordinate 7,569,293, forward strand.
GGTATGCCCTGGAAATGAATGTTCCCCCTTTGTATTACTATGACCTCTATATATTGTTGTGTTGTTGTATTTTATTCACTTTTTTATCTTTATTTATTATTATAATTATAATTATTATTATTGTTATTTTTAATTATCATTATTATTTTCATCTTATTGTACAGCACTTTGGTCAGTGTATGCTGTGTGTATATGTGCTCTATAAATAAAACTTACTTACTTACTTACTTACTTACTTACTTACTTTGACTGCTTTTTTCCACACTGGTTTCCAACATGTAGACAAGATATTACTTGTACTTCCTTTAAACCTCACAAATTTTCTTCCGTGTGTGTGTGTGTGTGTGTGTGTGTGTGTGTGTGTGTGTGTGTGTGTGTGTGTGTGTGTGTGTGTGTGT
>NC_079429.1:7572190-7589690 GCF_026213295.1 Gadus chalcogrammus
ATGCGTGGAGTGCAGAAGATCAACACCCGAACCGTGACCAGCACCATGCTGGGTCTGTGCAGGGAAGACCCAAAGACCCGGGAAGAGTTCCTCTCCCTCACCATGCGCTAGAGCTGATATAACCCCCCCCCACACACCCACCCACCCCCCTCCCATAACAGAAACATACATGCACCCACAAGCCTTCGATACACAGCTGATGGGAGATGGACCAGATCAATATTGTAAATAAGAAACTGTTCTTAATGTTTTATCTGGAAAAATAAAGGTAAAAAAAGAAGAAGAAAAAGATGCATGTGGATCCACGGTCCTGAACACCACTTTTACTCCATTGAGCCAATTCTTGGAAATAAAGTGTTATGGCTCATTTAGGGGGTTCATGTCAGGCGATCGGTATTCACGATGGTACGCCGGACATTCACAGTACAAGAAAGCAATATTTATAACGTTATGCATAATGGGTCCATATTTACCCACGAGAGTTTACACTAATTTGAAAGACGTCTGCCTGGTTTTGGTTCCACTGGTGCTATTTTCTTCCAACTGGGAACCCAAATCCTACCATCGGTGCCTTGAATCCTACCCTTGCTAACTTGAATCCTACCCTTGCTAACTTGAATCCTACCCTTGCTAACTTGAATCCTTGCTAACTTGAATCCTACCCTTGCTGCCTAAATTTCATGGATATATTCTGCATTCGAAGTATCAGAATTTATCATATAGATATATATTATAGCATTGTAATTTTAGTAGGGTTGGTCTGGGGAAATATTTACAAACTTATTTTCAGGTTAATTATTAAAAATATACTTGTTGATGTGTATGGTTACAAAGGCCATTTGTCAAAAATAAGATTCATGTTGTGATGTTGCAGTACTTAGCATTTTTAAGTTTATCAGATGTCCAGTATCATGAGCTATTTTAATGTTTGTTGGTTCCTTAACAAAATAAAAATGTATTAATATAAAGTGTCTACTCTATAGGAAAGTCTTTCTGCCCGTCTATTGAGCTTTTTGTTAACCACATTCTATTTCTAAGGACTTGGGTAAAGGAACTCAGAAGACAAACATTGCAAAGCCTTATTAGACTTGTACTTGCAACCTTATACCCACAAATACGCTATATGATTGTTTAAAGGGGCGAGTGTGATTAGCCATTTGAAACTACCTTCTCCTGTTCCTTGGTGAAATCACAAGTGGGTATGTCAACCTATGATAGATCGAACAACATTTGATGCATTCCACTTGGTAGACTGATCTATCCAGCAACAATCTAGGTGGACACTCCCACTTGTGATGTGTCTAAAACACATGAAAAGGTAGATTTTAAAATGGCTTGTAATGGCTAATCACCCTCAATGGTGGTCTAATATGGGCCCTATAATGGTTATAACATGATGGACCATTTCTGCCATCTGTCATTATAAAATGATATCTTTCAGCCTAAGACAGTGCCAAGATTCTCAAATTCAAAGCAATGTTAAATCAACTGAATAATCACATAAAGTGAAGGTCATACCTGCCATAATTGCCTTTTCTTCCCTCCCTAATAATTGATGCCAACTCTTGTGGTCAACCCTTGCAACTGACACCAAAATAAAATGATGGATTAAAGACAAAAACTATAACCTTCATATAGAGAGTGGATCCAAAAGACTAAGAACTATTTTAAGGTCACCAAATCAATGTTTTAATGAAAGAAAACCAAACATATTTACTATATATATACACGCTAATGTGACTTCGGCGTTCGTGCAGGACAACCTGCAGCTTTGGCTGACAAGTGGACATGTTACACAGGGAGTATATTTAAGGTAACATTACTTGTGTACTTGTCTGAGTATTGCCACTCTAAAGCCAAGCACAGTGCCGTTACAGCAGTCTGAATTAGAGGGGAAAAACCCCCCCATCAACAATAAACAACGACACAAAAATGTATGTACATGCTTTGCAAAGTTATCACACTCAAAAATATAGAAAGTAAAAAAATAATAAAAACATAATTATGTTAAATCATTCAAACGTTCTGATTCAAAACAGAGAGGAGGAGCAGCCAGTGAGAGAATGTCAAGCTAATCTGCAAACATGTTACAAAATCAGCCCTAGCATGAGCCAAACCCACAAGACCCTTCCGCTGGTCGGTCTGTCTGTCCATCTGTACGTCCATCTGCCCAGTCTTCCATCCTACAGCCATCCTGCCAAGACTTCGGCCTGGCACGTGGAACGCCGGTCACACGGACGTCTGTTTGTAGTTCTTCGTATCCAGAACTTTCTTTCCACACATGGCGCAGATGCCTAGAAATAACGAATTACAGTTAACGGAACTGAGCATATTGGTGGGTTAAGTGCGATGAAGTTACCTACAATACCTCCAAAAGTCACACAAAGGCGTAGTTTCCTAAGGGCGTAAGCATTTTACTCAATGTATTTTAGCCATCAATTACATTGAATCTTGTTAAGAGATTATCAACTAAATGGCATGAGAAGGTATTTTCAGCCTCATTCATGCCGAATGTCAAATACACAAAACTAACCAACTGATGACATTTCCATAGCAGAGTCAAAACAGAGCATCACACTATGGAAAGTTGGGATCCCAGAACAATATATCTAATTGTGTAGTAATATATGAGTCCGGTTGAGGTGATGACACCCACTGAACTTCACTGAAAAGTTATGGTCATCATGGCCTAGTAATCGGAGTGAAATGTGACGGTCGAAAACAACTACCTTTTTTGTAAGCACAGCCCTGGCAGTAATGGGACCCTGACTGGTGGACTGAGCTCTTACAAATTCTGCAGATAGCAAAGCCAGTCTTGCTGTAGGGGTCAAACCTGGGAGAGACGACCACAACGTTAATAACACATTAATACATGGTGATAATCTCTTTACCCTTTAGTTATTTAGCAGAAGCTTTATCCAAAGAGAAATACTGTGATTCCAGATACAGGCCATAAGGAGCAGTTAAGGCTTAGGCATTTTACATTAAGCTGTATGTTAGGATGGGGACCTGGACGATAAAATCCAGTACTCAAACACCCTCCGACAACACTATCCTACCTTCTAAAGTAGGTACAAAAATGCAGAACGCCATTGCAGCTTCTCACCTGGCCTTCTTGGATGTCAGCATTTTGTTCTCATTGAGTTTACGCCCTCCACCCTCTGAAAGAGACAACCAACCAATGCTCACAAAACTGTGACCAGACAGGGACATATATGTTCGACAATAGTGCATATGCTCACAAAACAATCTAACAAACCAATGTATATTTAACGCCTTCAAAATAGTGGGTTGTCGAAGACGTAAACAGATACTCGACCATGATGAGGAATGACTATGGTAGTAACGTGTAAGGATGATGTTGTACCGTGTTGATTAACTCAGAGAGGCTGCATTTCGTGTGGAGTTACCTGTTGTATTGCGGGCTCCATCTTTCCAGGTATCAGGAGTGATGACCTTACCTAGCTTCTTCTCACCTATAGGAATAAAGAGAACGCGAGTGAGGGAATCAACGATAGAAGGACCATATCACAAATTATATTACACACTGAAGCGGAGCTCCATTGTTTTGAATAATGCAGTACTGATATGTATTTTAAAACCCAAGATCCGAAGAAGAAGAACGGTATTAAATGCACATGAGTTGTGTGTCGGAGCTGAAACTCTTTTTTTTTATATCAACATCGGTATTATAGTCCGTGTAGTCGTGTGTTTGCACAACATGGTCTACAGAATGACATCCCTTACATTTCTCACAAACCATCTCGTATCTTCGTTGGTTGATTAAAGATCTTAATGAACATGAAAATTAATCCCAAAATGCCAGTCTGTTGTTGAAAACTTGTAAACTTCCGGATGATTGACTTTACTTCCGCTTCTGACCTAAATTAGCTGATTGGTTTGTGACTTCTAATCCTTGAATCTCATTGGACGGTCACACCATCAGTTATCCTAAGTCCCAGTATTTGGCCGACCTTCCCCAGTTACTTTTGTTGTAAAGTCCTCCGTGCTGAGTTTGCCTGTGACACGATCCGCTTCAAAGTAAAGGTCTACTGCAGAACTTGGTAAATGTGTCTCGTTTTGGTATTATATTTCATGCATGTTTAACTAACGATAATCAGATAATATATAATTGCTTTAAATGTTTAAATAATATGTCATATTTATACGTATACCAAACGAAATGTTTTAGTTTAAATCACTTGAAGCATATTTTGTCTTAGAGCAACCAAATATTTGATGTAAATAGCAACTCATTTAATTGGTCCAATATCGCTAATAGTTACTATTTTTTACCAGTGTTTGTTTGCTTTTAACACACAGCAGAAAAAACGCAGATTGCCCATAGCGCCACCTTTCAATACTTTCCAACCCTTGTTTTGATGTCAAGCGGAAATGCATGGTTTAGGAATTACTGTTTACGGAAGAGCTTGAATGAAAATTCTCAATGTACTTCAGCATATAGAAAATCGGGTTCTTTTTCAAATTTGACCTTCGTAGCTTTTTGCTACGCTTATTTTATCATCATGTGGGACCACGAAATCAAAGCCATGGCGTCTTCTCACGCCATCATCGCCTCCTCTGTCTTTATGGCCACGGTTCTCCCTGCGGTGTTCATCCAGGGCTTCTCGGTGTACGGCACGCACCTGCTGTGGCTCTATTCGGTGACCGGGGCGGTGTCTGTGGTTAACATCGCGGTCTTCTGGCTGCTCGGCATCAGCCAGCCTACCAAGAAGAACACCTTAGGCTACAAGGTAACGAGGCTCTCCATTAGTTGTTGTACTTTTTTAGTCATTGACTCGTTTGCATGAACTAACGCACGCACTTTGGTGTAGCTTTCTAGGTTGGTTCGCTCCTGCATGTACCTGCTGCTGTCCTGCCTCTTCTATCACACCGTAGTGGTTCTGTATGGAGCACCGTTGATCGAGTGAGTAGTTGTTCTCCATCTCTACATGAACGCGTGTGTATGAGATACAGGTCTGTAAGTATTAAATATTATGATCACTTGACGCCCCTCATCTATAGGTCGGCTCTGGAGACCTTCTCGCTGGCAGTGCTTCTGACCTCCCTGACCACGCTGAGGTGCCTGTGTGTCCTTGGGCCAAACGTCCAGGCTTGGATACGAGTTTTCAGTAGACATGGGTAAGGAAACAATTGTTTGATTTGATTTTATAATCCAACCTATATTATGACTACAGGTGTATTACACTGTCACAAGGACACCATTGACACGTTTTTAAAATCATATAAATAATCACACAATTATTTACCTAAAAAAATGAGTTGGGCTGATTGGTTATTAAAATACTCTTCTGTGCCTCTCTCTGTCTCTGTCTCTGTGTGTGTGTGTGTGTGTGTGTGTGTGTGTGTGTGTGTGTGTGTGTGTGTGTGTGTGTGTGTCCAGGGCTATGTCTGTGTGGGACACCTCTCTGCAGATCACAGTGGCCTGCTCTTTGATAGGGGCTTGGCTAGGAGCCTTCCCTATACCTCTGGACTGGGACAGGCCCTGGCAGGTAAGCGTTCACTCACATGCACATGTACTCACACACATTTCTAAAAGCCTTATGCACTACATTTGCTCCCAAGGGGTTTGCTACTCTTCCATGGGGACATCAAAGGGTTGACCTAACTTGCTGCACTGCTTCCTGTAGGTGTGGCCTGTCTCCTGTAGCCTGGGATCTGTGGTTGGCTACTTGACAGGGCTTGTCGTCGCCCCAGCGTGGATCCACTTCCATCGCAAACAGCTCACCTACAAGTCCAAGTGATGAAATGAATGTGTGTGTACTGTGTGTGTGTGTGTGTGTAAGAGAGAGAGAGACTGTGGGTTATATTTTCCGATCACAAACTGCTCACCTGCATGTGATGAACTGTGTGTGTGTGTGTGTGTGTGTGTGTGTGTGTGTGTGTGTGTGTGTGTGTGTGTGTGTGTGTGTGTGTGTGTGTGTGTGTGTGTGTGTGTGTGTGTGTGTGTGTGTGTGAATGTGTTGTGTTTTGGTGTGTGTGAATCTCCCCTCAGGGCTGTTTGTTTTTATTCCTGGATGTCTGCTGTGCTCTTTTGCATATTTACCGTATGTCCATTACCCTTTTCAAATAGCAAGCACGGCTCCCCTAAAAGCTAAATTGAGGAGAATGAATTTTGTATTTACAAAGGTTTAAAATGTTCCTGCAGATTTTCTTTGACAAAAATAAAGTTGATGTTCTGTAAGTAAGTGTTCTGCCATTGCGTGTTGTTTGTCTGTGTGTGTCTGTGTGTTTTATTTCAGGGAAAGGGTTGGATGGTCAGTGGCTAACTGGTGGGAGTCAAATTAACACTATTCAAATTATTTTGTATTCTATCTTTTATTTTCATTTTCTTTCATATTCCTGTGTGTGTGTGTGTGTGTGTGTGTGTGTATATATATATATATGCAATCAAATCATTTTAATACTTATACTGTGGATTCAGCCACTCAGCCGCTTTATTTAAGCAATATCAGACAAGGGGGAGTTCTGCCCTCCTAAATATCATCATGGCTTTGATTCGGTCGTAGGTACAATACCGCTGAGTGCCAAAGATAATCCTTAATCCGAGTAAAACAGCATGGCCCTGGGTATAAATATATATATGAAGCATTAGAGTAACAGGCCTGGGACTCTGTACATGTATCACTCCTTGGCAATTGTAATAACCATTAATTACATAAACTATCGTAAGCTGTTCACTCATCGGATTCACGCATGCCAACCAAACATTATTTTACTGGTTGTGCAAGCAATGGAAACGTACAGATAAATGGACGTGATACAAGGTAGCTGACCAGAGTAGCAAGCTAGTGAGCAGGAAAAAGTTGATGTGTTGCTTGGCAACAGTCCAGTCCCAGTCCAGTTGAGGAGAGCTATTTGTGCTGGGGGAGCCAAATAAATGATTAAATAAACCAAAAAAATCCTAATCTGTTGTCGCTTATTACTGTTAACTAATAAATGGCCATGTATAACTGATGTGTTAAAGCAATATCCCACTTGAGGTCATGCTGTTTTACTGAATATTAGCAAGGGGCTGATTATCTTCGGCACTCGGCCTGTGACATCGTACTTACAACCAAATCCCAGCCCTGCTGTGACTCAGTATCAATTCCCCTCATGTTATATACAGTATAAAGATATTTTGTTAATTCTCAGAGAGATTGTTTATCGTTTAGTGTAGAGTAAAACCAAACACACTTTCCAGCTGGAGTGAGTTCAATTCTCAGAAGCGACTGCGTTTTCTAACTCCGAACCTGTTCCCTGGCATCATTACATCATGTGTGTGGGGGTGATTGTGTGATTACTTTGTTTGTAATGGATGGAGAAATCCTAAAAAGGAATTTGCCATTGAAGGAACATACTGGGCAGTAGGAGTAGGAAGGTATTTTTGCTGCAGCACAGGTCAGGAGAAGCGAGAACATTACACCGTGAATGAATACTAAGATCTCTCTCTCTCTCTTTCTCTCTCTCTCCCTCTCTCTCACACATAATCACAGAGTCATCCTGCACCTGAAGCTAGGAAAATACTGTTTTTTTTATTTATCTTGCTACAATTCCCTTTGAAACATACACACAAAAATCTGCCATCTCAATCCATATTCTTGCCACAGGCATCCATATTGATCAAACTTTATTTTGTGGCACACCATTAATTTGTGCCCTTCATGTCCATATATTGTTTGTGTCGTCTTCTTCCCGGCAGCAATAACACCAAAAATGTCATTCCCCATTTCAAAACTGCTGTGTCAGGAATTGAGTCAGCAATAACCCCTTGTATCTGGCCAGACACCCACCTATATACACCCACCTGGCCCCCCATCACCCCCATCACCCCCATCTCACCCAATCCCAGGCAGCTGCCACAGATATATCTTGAATAATTGCATTGGGTAGAGGGTGCAAAGCGTGTCAAAACGATTCCAATGTGATCATCTTTTCCTTAATGCGTTTTTCCCCTAAAATGATCCTCGACTCGTACAGCACCGACCCAGGGGGCCGTGTGGGTACCTGGGGTCGACCATCTAGCTGGAGAGCATGGACAGGGTGATTTGCGAGACAAAATACAAGAAAGGCCTCTTTCAGGCCAGGGGCAGAGCATTTCCTAGAATCCATAGAGACGAAGGCCAATCAACACCTCTCAGTCGTCTGTTTCTCCGAGGCAGTGCTGGGCAATCTGACTTCATGCTGCTACTTCCATTATCAGAGCTCTTCTGAACCTCCTTCTGTTCTTTTTCCTTCCACTCTGATGCCTTATGTTCTCATAAAGAACCGGAGCTGAAAATGATGTAAACGGTGGGGAGGGGGAGGTGGTTGAAATATTCAGGTGATATTTTTTCGCACTTTCATCACTGTAGTCGACACCCTGGGCTCTTACATCTTACGGGAGAGTGGGGATGAAAATCTTGTGTGCGTGTGCGTGTGCGTGTGTGTGGCAGGTGCATGTAACAGTGAATGAACCATAAAAAGCTGATATATTCATGTCATGTCGGTGTGCCATAAACAGGATTTCTCCTTGCACATGCATGCATGTGTTTGTTATCCCATGAATAATAATAATGCATTTATGGATCAGATAAGAACTCTTGCCTTTTGTTCCACCATCATTGCGGCTTTTGTCTCGCAGGAGACCAATCGCATCCCTCTCTCTCACACTAGCGGCCAGCCGCGCAAATTGCTCTCCACATTCAATCTTGGGGGAACTTTATTTATTCATTATTTGTTCCCTGGCTGTGCTATTACGGCAGGGCCATTGTGATGAGAGGTAATTTGTCCCCACTCTCTATTAGACTGCTTTTCCCTCCTTCTACTGCAGCATAGGGGATATTCATTTGCAGGGCTGCTTCTGCTGAAGACCCAGCTTTGTTGTTTCTCTTTTGTTGTGCTGTGCGCTGCACACACAGGGATGTGAGCCATGGATCTTGTCATCCGAACAGAGCAGTGTTTATGTTCATATCAAGTTTTTATTGTCTTTTTGAAGCACAGCTTTGTGCACGTTTTGGAGTGTTACTAGGGGGGGGGGGGGGGGGGGGGGGGGGTGTAGGCAGCGGAGGAGGGGGATCAGTGGAGCCCCCTCCCCCCCATCCCCCACATCGTTATAGGAGGGATGACGTGTCTTGCATGGCAGACGGCAACAGCTTCCTCTGGTGCCGCCCGGGGCCAACGTGTAAACAACAGCCGTAATGGAGTGATTACATTTTCATGACAATTTGTCACACAGATGCCCAACTGCCCTCCCACCACCCCCAACAATACCACCATCACCACATCAACACACACACATACAACCACATGCATACACACACGTACAAGCACTGTTCACTTTCTCTCTTCCTTTAACCGTGCTTGTCTATACCACCTCTTAGTTCCCTCCCCCTCCACACATGCACATTTTGTTGTCACTCTCTCTCTCTCTGTCTTCCTCTCCTTCCTGTGTGTTTGCACCCCTGTCGGGGAGTGACGCGTGCTTGGTTAACAATTGGGTGCATTCTGTCGCTTTGTGTGTGTGTGTGTGGGGGTTGGGGGGCTCTTGTTCTCATCACATCTCAGCAATTAGGGTCTTGGAGCAACGAAACAGAAGGGGGGACATCTTGAATGACTTAATATCACGTTTGTGCATTTTAAAGGTGTAGTGTGTAGGATTAAGTGGCATCTTGCAGATTTATTTTCCTGGGATTATACACTTTAAAACATTAAAACATACTTATGAACATTGCCTTCCATATCGGCTGAAGCCCACTGCACCATTGATCTTCAGGGGCCCTTAAGAGTCCAAGTGGGTCGGAGAGAAGAAGGAAGGCAGAATCGTTTATCTCCCCATTCACTCTGATGAAGGGAGCAAGGGGAATAGTTGGAAGTATTGCAATGAATGCAAAGGCACACACAACCATTTCAAGGAGAAGGGAGAAATTGAAGCGGCAGGATTTACTGAAACAAGAACCCTCGGGAACCCAGAGGGCTGCATCATGGATGGTTACAAATCCCCATCCATTACCAGCCTCGTACAGTGCTGCATGTACCCGAGTGTATAGATATTCATGGCTGGTTAAATTGGTGTGACTCGCTACACCGCCGTCATTTATCAGCACAGCGCTTTGATGACTCAAAAGGGTTTTGCCAGCTTGCACAACTTGACCCCATGAACCTTCATTGTGTGCGTTTGTGTGACTGTAGCAGAGCATCATGACAACTCTGCATATGGAGGGGTCGACATGGAAATCTTTATATTGAACAATATCCTCTTATTCGTGAAGCAGCTTCCCGTGCGACGTAGATTGTCAGAATGGCTGCTGCCTAGATTGGTCGTTCCGACAACACAAGCATGATCACACACACATTGGAGTCAGTATGTGACAGCACAAAGGAGTCAAACACACACACAGACATACACAAATAGAGACGTGGAAGATTTCGAGCCAAGTTAGCAGGAGCTATATACCAGACGGTGCCGTCTCCATCACACACACACACACACACACACACACACACACACACACACACACACACACACACACACACACACACACACACACACACACACACACACACACACACACACACACACACACACACACACACACACACACACACACACACTACAGGAGGCAGTGTGCAGCTTGTGGGCATCTGAAAATATCACCTCAATTCTGACTTGAATAAGGGACTAACGAATAAAATGTGCCGCTGTCTATATATGCTCACATGTAGGGCACATCTGATACCCTGCATTCAGCCTTCTGTTGCCAGGCAGGAATAGCAATCTTTTCAACCTCTGCACAATTTTCATCAGGTCTCAACAGGTTCTCGGACAAAAACCCACAAAAGCAATTGGAGTACAGTTTGTCCAATTTCTTTTCCTACATTTATTAACATAAATGATCTCTTCACAAAAGACGGCAGACCTGTGTATGTTCTGTAGGTGTATGACACAGTTTGAATCTCATTCCAAGCAATTGCACGAACGATTATCTGGACGTTTCAGTCTTTCCAAACTGGGAAACAGCTGCCACGGGTTGACATGCAGCACGGCCGCCGGCCCCCCCGGGTGTGACGAGGCGAGGCCGAAACAGGAGAACCAGGGAGGTGGGGGCGCGCCCTGCGTGAATCAGTGACCCCCGGTCTGATCCATCATGGTGGTGGCGGAGACTGCCAGTTACTTCTTGGAGGGATTGGCGGCGATGTAGAGCGCCACGAGGCAGTACAATGCGCCCCCCACCGTAAGCGCCATGGTGGTGCGGTACAGCAGCCTGTCGGGGACGCCGCGCTTCAGGTGGACGGGGGTGCCGTCAGAGATCTGGGGCAAGCGGAGGAGTGGGCAGGAGTGGAGAGAGAAAGAGAAAGACGGGTTGGGAAAAGAGCTTGGTGAGACTCACTTTGGGATTGCATTGAATTGACAGTCTTTAGTGCACGTCTTTTTTCCTTCTTCCAAGTATTAGATCAATTGTTTGTTTGAATTTGGGTTGGAAATGTATGCATCATCCCACTGCTGTGTGGCATTGTATTGGTCAACAGTATGAGTTAGTGCGTGTTGTCTGGCAACCGGAAGGTTCCTGGTCCTGGTTTGAACACCTACGAGGGTCAACATGTTCCTTGGCAAGATACTTTTTGAGCCTAACTGCTCAAAGAAGAGTTGGCAGTTGACTTGCATGGTTGACATGGTCGACAGTATATTAAGTGAGTGTATGAATGGGTGAATTGAGACAAACATTTTAAAGTGCTTTGAGTGGCTACAGGCTAGAAAGTACTATATATATATATATATATATACAGTCCATTTACCCTCATTTAAACAGCTTAAAAAGCAACTATTATTATATTATGCAGCGACATCCTTTAAGAGGGAGATATTTATAGGGAAAGAATCGGAATAAAAAGTTTACAATTCCCTATATTTGTCTAGATTATTTTATAACGCATTGTTGGAAAAAGTGTCCAATTCAACATAGGTATAGATCAGGATCAATGTCTTCAGATGAAAATCCAGCCCAAAACGTAAAACTAGAAGGTTTGGCAAGGTGTCATGTAACGGCCAACACTTTTGCATTTCGTATGCCTTAAGTCACTGTCTGGCCATCTCTAAGATGAAGCTGTTTGAACACAATCCAAACTATATCAGAACTTGTATGAGAGCATCTTAAGCATCTTTTCTGAAATTGGCGATCTTCGCCTACTCACTTTGGGGGAACCACCAATGCTGGATGATGGAAAATGTGTCACTAACTCACTGTGCGATGTTTGCGATTTATCCGCTGACACCGATTTGGCAAAATTCATAATAATGCAAATGCGAGGGCTTCCATCAGTGGGCTAGGCTCACAATCACCAATGTGTTACCTCATTCAATGAAAATAAAGGAAAATCTTTGAGATAGCTTGTATTATTCAGAACTCAGATCTTCCAAATGACCAACTCAATTTCCGGCAATGAGAATGTAGCGATCTCCACAGTATTTAATCAGTTAATATCTAGAGAGCGTGGGAATAACAAAGAAAAAATCGATCGTCAGCCTACATATTTTCCGTGGGGCCACTGCATTACCTGGAACAGTCTCTGGAGGTCAGGCACCCGATTTGCTCCCAAGTACTCCAATGCAGGGCCAGCCTCTGACACCAGCTTGGTTGGTGTAGCGAAAACCATGGCTGGAGCCTCGGCAGGCACGCCCGGCCTCAGCCCCTGTTGTTCACACGGAATACAAACTGCTCAGGGCATCCATAAAGCATGCTGTTGTTCTAGAAAAGCCAACGCATTAATTACACTGCAGGTCAACAGAAACCAATACATATACATTTTTAAAAACCTTTTAGCCAATTTAAAAGCTGTGATATTACCAATGACATTCATCATATTCTACAGCATTGCAAATATCAACACATTAATTACACTGCAGGTCAACAGAAACCAATACATATACATTTTTAAAAACCTTTTAGCCAATTTAAAAGCTGTGATATTACCAATGACATTCATCATATTCTACAGCATTGCAAATATCAAATTATTCCGCCCTCCGCGCCCAAGGCTGCTTATGCACAGCATTATCAATCAATAACAAAGTCCCAACAACAAACAATAATTTCCTTTTCAGGTGCTTCGCTCGAAGGGGATGCCAGCTATCCACAAACAGTCCAACTCGCTCAATTGTGTCTCAAGAGGACCCAGAGTGGAGAGGAAAGTATCAGCATACTAGGCTTCTTCTAGGTTTGTTCATTTCTGTTTTGTGACGTTTAACGTTACCCCTTCGTTAATTGGAAATGTATGCACATAGTCTGCCAAAGAGTCTAACGCATCTGTTCTCAAGCATCAAGTAATCTATTGTATGCAACTGTGCAGACCATTGTTAAATTAGTTGACTGGAAAGAATGTAATTCAAACTATTAATTCGTTTAACCCTTTGCAAAGAATGGGACACAACAAGGGCTTACATTTCCTGTTGTGTAACTTGAAGGTCAGACAGATGGACAAAAAACAACCTTTTGAAATAATGGCTTCTAATCGGAGTATAATGTCAGTGTGAATGAAACCCAAGCCTTCATGAATCCCAATGAGAACTGACAGGTTATATTTTTTTCTCAAAGTAATTTCAAGGTCACCATTAGCAGATAAACGCATGCCTTTATTACAAATGGTGACTCATCGTCTTACCTGCGGACTGTAAACAGAGGCCAGACCAGACCCTGTGAGTTTTTGTGAGAAACCGCTAAATTTGTAGTACATTTTCTTGGATGAAGGGAGCAGATGCTGTCCACAACAAAACGCCGGCTAGAAGGTCCTTTCCTTGTCTTGGTCGATGGAGAATGACGTAGCGGTGTCCTCCCAGCGCCCGCTCAAAATGATACTAAGAAAAAGTTATTCGACACTTATTATAATGGCCGTCGTGCTAATACGTACGAGGCAGTCGGATTTATAAGGATATCAAATTTTCAATGAGTTGAATTTGTTGTTTTTACCTTCTAATTGCATAAAAAAATATCTCTATCATTTATATTAATTAAAAAGAATCGAAGAAAATATTAAAATTAAATTGGAAGAGTAAATATTTGCATAGACTTTTACAGTTATATTTTACAGATAACTGTAAAAGGTTACGCATCGGGTTTTAAACATCCAACGTTAGAGATATCCTCTTACATTAGGTATTATTATTGGCATGTATGTCATTATTTTATAATTAATATTTTCCACAATAATTTCTATGAGTTCCAATATCTTTTCCAATTTTGAGTGCAGGTTTGAGTTCAAGAGGGGCCAAAAAAAAGAAGGTATAGGCCTAGTGTCTTCAGATATCGGCCTGTAATGATTATCAGTTAATGTTTTGTTTTGATTATTTTAATTTGTATTAAAATCCAAAGCATTTATTTGTTTTTGTCATTCGTGGTTTGCAAAAGTTTATGTAAGATGCTAAATTTCAGACATAGCTTAACTACTCAACAAGTGCTGACATGCCAAACTGTATCACAACATGAATTGTCCTTGAAAACATACAACACAATTATTTCAAATTAGTTTTTTTTAAGAGTTGTTTAATTGTAAAATCAAGCTCTGATGGGGAACACAAAGGCCTTAGTTCAGTTAATCTAAACGGTTCACAATCAGGCCAGAAGGGAGATTTGCATTTAGCTATGCCAGCCTACATCAACTTCCCGAAAGGTTTCCAAAGACGAAGTGACTGTGATTATATAGATTTTTATATGAATGCTGTCCGACAGGCCTTTCTAATGTGACCGAGACAGGCTAACCACATATGCGCTGTACATAATACATTTCAGCTCCATTGCTACAGCCAATGATCGAGAAACCTCAGATCCCAAACAGCGAAAAATCGAAAATAACAAACCGATGGATACATCCAATTGCTTTTGAGGCAGATAATGAAAAAAGTGCTCAACTTTGTGTTTGGGTGTATGTGTATGTGTTTTTATTCATGTGTATGTAGATATTTAAAAAAATCAGGGGGTGTTGAAAGGAGGAGGATGAGAAAAGGCAGAAGTGAAAGATGGATGTGTGGGAGGGGTGTTGCCTTGTTAGTTTGGACCATATCTATTGCTCCAACAAAATCACTTAAAATGGAGTAATCATGGACCGCACAAACATCCCAACCATATCATTCATCACCCATCACAATGTGCATGTGTGTATGTATGTATGTGTGGTTGCATGTGTGTGCATGTGTGTGCGTGTGTGTGTGTGTGTGTGTGTGTGTGTGTGTGTGTGTGTGTGTGTGTGTGTGTGTGTGTGTGTTTTTGTGAATGCTTGCGCATGTGTGTGTGTGTGCTCGTGTGTGCGTGTGTGTGTCTCTACAACTGTAAATTGCCATGTATGCAAGTTTTATAAAAAATGTTAGCAATTACATGCAAATGATTATCGGACCAAATATTCAGTCACCGCCTGAAGGCGGTGTTCATGCATGACCAATGGCAGGGGTGTTGCTTATGCCTCGCTGTGAACAAACAGATCAATTACAGGGGCTGATTGACATGCCATGGAAATGGGTTGCCTTGACAACAAAGAAATACTGAAAGGCTTCAAATTTAATTTACACTCACGAAAGGGGGTCTCCCCACATCATAATGGACAGCCAAGGCTACTCTTTCTTTGTTCAGGGCTCTTTAATCTCCCATAGGTCATCTCTACAAATCCTCTTTCTCCAAAAGAAAAGCTTCTTCTTTATTTCTCGTCTCCCATTTTGTCTTCTCATTTTCGCCACCATGCAGTTTCATTCTGTTTGTCTTTTCACACCTGCTTGTCCGCTCTCACCTAGCTTTATATTCCATTAGCCCTGGCCTACATATCACCTGATTCTTCCAGTCACCTCTTCAACATCTTCACACGTGCACACACATACACGTGTATTTTCAATTTCTGTCTGAATTTCACAAGTTAAAGAGAATGCATCTGGGTTATCCGTCAATCTTACGATAAACTGTTACCTGAAAACTCTGAACGCAATATCTCTGTGGACGGAATAAAACCAGGGAGTCAGATAGACAGACAAAGAGATAGACCAGCAGACAGACAGACAGATGGGCAGGCAGGCCGGTTCACACACAAACTGCAGGGAAAGAAACAGAGAGACATGGCTGCCAAAAGTGTAGCCATGGGAATACAAAGTAAACAGTGGGCATTAGGAAAAATACAACCCAATAACCGGTTCCACTGAGGCTGTGTGTACCTATCTGTGAATCCTTATTTGTGCATTGGTATCCATTCATCAGCTGAGCTGAGAGCCCAGTGTGTGTGTGTATGGGTTAAATTATTGATACTTCGTCATACACATAACGAAGAGAAAGAGAACAAGCCAAACAGAATCAGTTGTAACTCAGAGATGGGAAACAGTGCAGCGCACACAAATCAGATAGTGCTATCTGGGGGGAATTCATCTGTAATGATTTGCTGGTCTGTTCAGGTCTTTATTTTCTGTGTTGGTTAAGGGGGGGGGGGGGGGGGGGTGGGGGGTGGTAGTTGATTCAGGGGAAGTGGGGTGGGGTAGGGAGTGGGGGATGGTGTCACACACACACACCAGAAGCCATCTGTGTAAATCTCTGATATTCATGGGTTATCGCAGTAACTCTGCCGCCGATATGCTGCGTGCGTGCCTGGCAGAGCGCATCTGGAGTTCGTGGTAGCACTGAACAAAGCTGTGGTATATGAAGGTGATGGGCAGGGCCAGGAGCACGATCCCGCTCACCACGCACACACCCCCCAACACCCGGCCCCCCACCGTCACCGGGTACACGTCGCCGTAGCCCACCGTCGTCATGGAGATGATGACCCACCAGGCGGCCGCCGGGATGCTGGCGTAGTCGGGGTTGCGCACGCCCAGGTCCAGCCCGTGCTCCAGGAGCTGGGCCAGGGCGCTGTAGATCGCCATGGCGACCGCCACAAACACCAGCAGCATGACCATCTCGCGGTAGCAGCGGCGCAGCGTTAGCCCCAGCGTCTGCAGGCCCAGGAAGTGGCGGGCCAGCTTCATGAGCCAGAACACCCGCATCATCCGCAGCACGCGCAGGGCCACGCCCGCAACCCCGAGCCCGCCCCCGGGGAGCCCCGCCCCCGCCAGCACCATGGTGATGTAGTACGGGGAGATGGCCACCACGTCGATGATGTTCAACGGGCGCCGCAGGAACTCCCACTTGTTCCTGGCCACCAGGAAGCGCAGCAGGCACTCTGCGGTGAACCAGCTGATGCACACGGTCTCCACGACCCTGCACGGTCACCGGGACGACAAGAGGGTTGGAGGGGTCATGAGCGGGAAATAGAGTGGTTGTACACAGATTGAATCGGTGTGATGAATGGTACGGCGGTGTAGGTAATGATTACAGGAGGAAAGCAGAGGAGGAAGGTGAAGACAAGATGGAAAGATGTAATGGGACGAGATGAAGAGGAAACTGAAGCGCCAGTGAGGGTGAAACAAGCCATCAATAGACATTATTAACTGAAGGCCGGGGATAGATTGTGAGAGACAAGCATATGTTTACCACATTGATACACATAGTGATGCAGA
>NC_079429.1:7592190-7607190 GCF_026213295.1 Gadus chalcogrammus
ATTGTCACTTTACTATAACGTTATTATAATTATTACAATTATTACAATATAATAATTATTAATATTACTATCAGTATGACTTCTATTGATCTGAGCTGCTATAAAGCCTTAATTCCCCCTTGTGGAATGAATAAAGCAGGCTATCTAGCGAAAGTTTTTTTTTCAATGTTCAATTCTCCAATTCTCAGTATCTCAGCGTTGTAGGCGCTTGTGTTTGTTTGCGCGTGCGCGTTGCGGCAGCCGTAACCCGCGCCCCCCTCCCTCCGTCACCAGTCGGTGTGTTTCGGGTTGATCCGACTTCTTTTGGCTAGAGAGTTGTGTATTGTATAGGATATCGTGATTCGGAAGGGGGTACATATCCCCGAATCGCGAGTGGATACAGACCCGAGTCTCAGCGGTTTACCGAATACTGCAGCCCCGCTTTTTAAATTATACATTTTTATCGTCTTATTAATTTATTTAAATCCCCGTAGTTTATGGTTTGCGTTGGTTGTAACACTCCGGGAGGGCAGAAATGGCGGCCAACATGTACCGGGTCGGAGGTATGTCAATGTGGATTATTTTTTTATGAAGTGAAAACACGTCAACTCTTTGGTTCTGGTGGGGGTGGGAAAAATCATCAGCGCTTCTTTTTTTTATTCACGGTGGATTTCTGTCCGGGCTCATGTGTGTCCGGTGGTTTTATCTACCTGTGTGGAAAAGTGTGGCCAATGTCTAAATATTTGGGAAACAAAATGGGTCGGGCCTCACGTCGTCCGGGGCCGTGCGAGCTAGCTGCCAGCCTGCTAGCCCTGCCTGCTAGCCCAGGAGTAAACATGATCACATTGTGGGCTATTGTACCACCACTGTTCGCCGTGCTTACACGGGGAACACTAGGAACATCATATGCGATGGATATACATTTGGTTACAGATGTGGGGTCGTCTAAGGAGCCGTCCGACGTACTGTCTTTTGTATTTGTAGTCTCTATCTGGCATCCATCCATTTTTCTGGAGTCCCTGTTTAGCTGACGGTTTTAATCAACGTTTACCATCGTTATCATGACGACAGTCGGGATCATTCCTACAGTCGTTATCGTGACTTCCGCCAGACTACGGAGATGATCGCTGCAGATGCAGCAATCATCTGCAGCGATCATTGTTTGCTAATGAAAGATGCCCTGCACTCCGATGGGCTACTAACTCCATTATTAAGCTATATGGTTAGCAGTCGGGTTGATTTGACGTTTAATTGTCTTCCTTCAATCCCGCTGGATACATTTAACTTATCCTTGCAGTTCTGTGATGCTTAAAGTCGACAACGAAGCTAATGTAAACAAGCCGCCTTTGAGTGTATAAATGCATTCGAGGAGAGGCGCCCATTGACTTCTTCGATATTGTGTCCATCGGAATGCACCTCACGTGATGCTGCTACTGTTCACAATGGAGGTGTGTTCTTCATCTCATCACACCGCCGTGCTTAGGTGGAGTTGGACCGGGCTTACTAACTTTGGCCGATTAGAGACATTTAGACAGCGTCTGGAGTGCTGGGAACGGGCTCTCCTCTTCTTTTATGTATCATCAGATGCTGTATCGTTATCTGCAGTGAACTATCCCAGCTAAACCGACTAATATCAATAAAGGAGGTTAGGTCCCAGGTTCAGGTTAGGTCCCATAAGGTCAGAAACTAAGACAATTATGCCTGCTTGCTTATCAAAGTCACAGCATGTTGGGTCTGGGTCCTTGCAGCCTTGCAAGCTCAAGGACTTTACCAAAATAGTTTTTGAAGCCAGATGTGAAACTGGGATCAAAAACTGGATCTTTCAACACGTTCTGCAGAAAATTCTCAGACAGAAAGCTGTTGAAGTTTCAAAACTGGGTGAATGGCTTCAGGGTGTTAAGAAGTCCCATAGAAGTTCTCTGTTGTGTTTGCCCCCCCCCTCCCCCCTTATGTCAATACTTTCTAACAGTGAACATTTATTTTTCATGATTGGTTGTCCTTCCTTCTGGTAGGAAGCCTGCTTTATCAAAAACTGTGAACAACTATTGATGTTTTGTTGTTGTGTCTGTTGCAGATTACGTGTTCTTTGAGAACTCGTCCAGTAACCCTTACCTGATCCGTCGGATAGAGGAACTCAACAAGGTACTGAGCGGAGAGAGAGAGATTATGGGTTTTGCGTCTTTTGCCTGAGGGACAAATATCTTGCCTGAATTACTGGTGGTAGACATTTTGCCGTGTGTGTGTGTGTGTGTGTGTGTGTGTGTGTGTGTGTGTGTGTGTCTGGCTCTTCCCTCAACTGTCTTTGACATGGCCATCGGCTGGCAGGCAGAGCTGCGCCTACTGGGTGTGGTGGGAGGAACACCTTCTCCTTATGCCTACACATGCTAGTGTTACCGCGGTTACCAGTATAAAATGTCGATGGCTTTGCCATCAGTGAGACTTTATTCACGCCGTCGTCTCCACTTTTCTATTAAGTGAACCCTTATCCTACTGATGGTCAATGGGACCATTCAATAATAAAAGTGTAGGCCACAACATCCACAAAATGTGCCATAGTCCTTGAATTATCATTTAATAAAGTGCCCAGTTGTCGTGGAGGTCGAAGAGGCGAAGGAGACGTTCTTGATACTTTTTATTGGCGCTGATCAGCACCCAAAGTCCAACCCTGTTCCCCACATAAGTTTAAAGGGAGTCAGACGTGCAGAGGTGTGAGTGAATGGTATAGTCTGTGTTTAGAGCCATTAACTGTATCGGGTCTGTGTCTTGTTCCAGTTGCACAATTGCATGGATGTGTGTGATGCATTGAAGGGTGATTAATATATACATTTTATTTTAACATTTGATCCAAATATTTACCGTTATATGAATGAGTTTAAACAAATGCCTGACATTTTTCTCAATTTTAGGGACAGAGGGTTTAATATCTGTCCTCCACAAATCAGGGCGCTTGGCCACCCTGAAAAGGTAGAGAAACCAAAACAACAGCTTAACACAGGCTTCTTCCAATCAATAAATAGGCCAGATTACAGTTAATCAGCTTTATCACAAAGGCCAAATAATGCACAAACCTGCATAGCCTCTGAAACCTGAATTCTCTGTGAATGCCCATCTAGGTTAAACAGGGAAGGGCGCAAGCTCAGGTCAACTACGGTGTAACCTGTAACAACAGAGTTCTCAGAAGAACACCCACCTGTGTGAACTACAACACAACATACAGCACATAGTCATTAATGAGATGCATTATCCACACAAGATCTGACCAGATTTTGCGTCTATTAAAGGCATATTTCCAGCTCCCTTTTGAATTTGCAAACAAAAATGACATGTTTTTAAGTGGTTTTATTTTGATGAACAGCAATATTCACACAACACAACCATGGTAGATTACATACGCACTACAACAAGTAATAGTTTTGGGAAGAAGAACCCCCCCCCCCCCCCTCCCTCCACCCTAAATGTCTTCTCCCAAACCCTGCGTCACTCGTCCGCATATTTTAATCTCAGACCAGTCGATAAACCCGTCGGCTTCGTTATGCAGACCATCAATCAATCAATCTTGGGATGTTTGGCCTGTCGTCGCCGCGCAGCTTGACGGGCTCATGGGAAATTAGCACTATTTGGCTCGCCTTGGTGTCCCCATCCCATTGCCAGTGTGTGTGTGTGTGTGTTTGTGTGTAACTGTTTGTGTGTTTGTCGTTGGGTTAACAGACGGCCAGCGGGAACGTGGAGGCCAAGGTGGTGTGCTTCTACCGGAGGAGAGACATCTCACACAGCCTCATCCAGCTGGCAGACAAACATGCAAGTCAGTCCCGCTCCCTTCCTCTGTATGATCCCAGGGCTTGTCAGTCCGGTCATCTGGGTAAACCGTCTGCTCAGCCTCTTGTGTATTTATAAAGGGATTCGCTCATGCATAGGACAAAGATGGTGTCAACTGCCCATGTATTCATGAAACACCACTCCAAATACTAATTACACAAACAGGATTGTCTGGCTGCCCTTCCCCAGCGAGGCTGAATGTCGTCTTTCTGCAGAGTCGTCCCTTTCGGGCGGGGGAGTGAAGTTGCCAGATAGTCCTGAGGCCATGGCAAGTGCTGCCTCTCGACGGAACAGTTGGACCATAGGAAATGGAGAGCAGGGGTGTGGGCTTAAAGCGAGCACTGAAGGCATCGATGTGCGACAGTGTTTTAAAAAATATAAAGCATCAGCGTATTGGATCTGAAAGTGTCTGCTGACTCCGCCGCATTTCCATGTCCCTTTCATTTTGTATTAAGACTTCCACTTCCTGCTTGATAATTAAATCGTCAGCCCAGGGCGTATTGGTTTATTGTGGCATCAGACAAAGGGCCTTGCTGCTTCACTGAAGTAATTGCTAGAAGTAAGCTCTGAGGTTTAGGGTGGAAAAGAGTTAAAAAAAAGTCCCCAAATTGCGAAGCAAATTGCAAATAAAAGCACATGCTGATGAGTGTTGTAAGATGACTTCATGGGGTATATAGAGATTTCAAAAGCAATGAACAGCTGTCGCCAGCAATCAATTCAGCATATTCAAATTAATCAAATTCCCATAAGTGTTTAGGTGTTAAAAGTGTTTTAAAGTCAACATATTATACCACCAGGTGTGAGTGTGATTAGCCGTTACAAGCCGTTTTGAATATCGGCCTCTTCTGACTTCACAACTTGTAACGGCTAATCACACTCACACCTGGTGGCATAATATGCCACCTTTTAAACGTTGGAATGTTGCTGACAAGGGCAATGCTTACCCCTTCCACTACTCCTGCATCTCTATCCACTAGTAAGCTGGAATACAATAACACTCAGACTCGAGGGGAAGGGTTGAGTAGTGTTGCTAAGGAGAGGTATTGGGACAGGGCTTCACGGCTTGTCAGGTCTTTAATATCGGAAGAATTGGTATACAGGCGATCCAATCTTGATATATATATATGCAATTGGATTCAGAGACAAATATAGCCGCAAATAATGAAGCTCTCCTGAGATATTGCTTTTGAAAAGCTCTGATTATGAGAGGCTCGTAGGTCCTGTAAGTCTTGTATTTTCAAATTCCCAAGAACATGCAATCAGACTCTGCAGCTCATTGATATGCATGCTTAGTAATAAGCTCAATATTTGAACACAAGATTTTACCAGTCTAAGTTGAAGGAGCTAAAACAATACCTATTGTTGACCTATGAAGAAAAATATGAACACGTATAATTCAATAGATACATTCATGATTCTTCGATAGTTAACTCGGCCACACATGATGGAATAAGGCCCAATCTCAATACTTCCCCTTATCTTCCCCCTTACCCTTGCGCGTTCATGTGAGAGCTAGTGGTGTCTCAATACCCAATTTGATCAAGATTAAGGGATAAGATTGAGTGCTATGTACCCCTTATTTTTAAGATGATTTGAGAGCTCACTTGGGCCGAATCTCGATTCTTCCCCTTGCCCCTTTTGCTTTGTCTTTGTCTTTGTCTTGGTTAAGACAAAGACAAAGCAAAAGGGGCAAGGGGAAGAATCGAGTTTGGGCCTTATCTGATGATGGAAGCTACTTTGCTTAGTCAGTGGGGAAAAAGATGTCTTCCTCTGTGTGGTGGTTGCTGCTCTCGCTCTATCGTGTTGATCCTGTGTTCCCCCCGGGCAGAGGACCTGGAGGAAGAGAAGGAGACCCCCATAGAGACGGATCTATCGGAGAAGCAGAAGCACCAGCTCCGACACAGAGAGCTCTTCCTCTCCCGGCAGTACGAGAGCCTACCCGCCACGCACATCAGGTACACGCACACGCACACAGTTCTGTCAGCCCTGGTAGGCAGTGCACATGACTGGTCACCCCTCCTGCCGTGTCCATGGATAACCCTGTTTTCTCTCTCTCTCTCTCTCTCTCCCCACACTTAGGGGTAAGTGCAGTGTTGCACTATTGAATGAGACGGAAGCCGTTCTCTCTTACTTAGACAAAGAGGTAAGTTGGAACAGAGAAAAATCTAAAAAATAAATACAATTATTATCAATATTCTTTCCAAATGCTCTTAGCTCAGTTTCTACTCTGCTCATTGCCTTCAGCTCTCATCCTTTAAGATCGATATGCAGTCGAGTTTTGGAGCCGGCCCAGAAGCCTACTCGCTTTTCATAATTAAAAGTAATCTGGGCTTCTATTTAATACTGACAGAATCCTCATAGCAGCGAGCCGTTAACTCATCCCTGGCCGTGGTGGGGATGCTCCTGTGCCTGGGGTCTTGAAACGTTGAGTGGATGACCAGTTTGTGTGTTTTTTAAAATGGTGTTTCTTTTCCAGGACACGTTCTTCTACTCGCTGGTGTACGACCCCACACAGAAAACCCTCCTGGCCGACAAGGGGGAGATCAGAGTAGGCCCACGGTTTCAGGCAGACGTGCCTGACATGTTACCAGAGGGTAAGGGCTAGAGGCGCGCACACACACTTTTAGTCCATTATTTTATTATTTTTTGTACTGATGTCATTTATTCATTGGTTACTCACAATTGGGTCTAATAGCAGAATTGATTTACATTTTCGAACCAAATATAGTTTAAGTCAAAGCAGGTCCAAATGCATGACAAAACACTGGTATGACTTCCTACACACACACACACACACACACACACACACACACACACACACACACACACACACACACACACACACACACACACACACACACACACACACACACACACACACACACACACACACACACACACACACACACACACCAACCATCATACATTCAATTCACTATGTATGTGGTGTGTGTTGCGCAGGCGAGGCAGACGACAGAGAGCAGTCAAAGCTGGAGGAGAAGCTGTGGGATCCAGAATGTCCGCTCTCGAGCAAACAAATCGACCAGTTCCTGGTCGTGGCACGGTACGACCTTTAACCCCCAACCTCTACACCCCCCACAACATGAACGGTTTGCTTTTTAGGTCGCGCCTTTTCTGTTTGGAATTTGTACGTTAACCCCGTCTTTAGTTTTGTTTTCACGTTGGGTGCAACGGTTTCCTCCCTCAGCACAAAATCATGAACGTTAACACATTCCCGCCCGGCCCATAGCCGAGGAAAGGGCCCTACACCTGGAGGTGGTTCCCGGGCCCCGCCCTGTGAGGCAGGCAGCCCACTGCATCTAGCTCCGAGCATAGGACGGGTCAAATCCCAAGAATGAATTTCACCATGAGGATTAATACGATTAATGTAAAATAAACACACACCCACACATACACACACCTGCAAACTTGTCGCTTTTCGGCGACAATCGCCGTTTTCTTGGTCAATTGGGTCATTCACGTGAATCGAGTAGAACCGGAGAGTTTCCTTTTAAGATTATTATTATGCAGTTTTGCTGCCTTTCCATTATTTTACCGATGATTCCCCTCCCCCCCTGACACCGTCACCTATTTTCCTCTGAGGTGTTTGCGGGTCTGCATACACACAGACACACTGATTGAGCGAGATGCTAAGCCGCAAATCAAAACATGACCATCCTGTCGTAGTAATGTGAAGATTAGTCACGATTTCATTTGTATTAGGGGCGACGAGTCTTCGGCATTCCGAACTCAATTGCGGCAGGTTTCATCCGTACGGCCAATTTCCGAAGCTGCGGCGACCCACTCAGTCAAAGTCGGTGGCGGATAGCGCGGTTAAGTGCCTTGTCAAGTTGCTAGCGTAGGAGCTGTCTTATACCTAGGTTAATGCACTAATGTTAAAGGTGACATATTATACCTCCAGTTGTGAGGGTGATTAGCCGTGACAAGCCGTTTTGAAAATCAGTCTCTTCTGAAATCACAAGTGGGTGTGTCTTCGTCGATGTGTGCTGGATAGATCAATCTTCCAGCCTACCCAGTGGACTGTAGCAAACGTAGCTCATTTATTTTATTATTCTGTGACCCATCCCGTACCCGTTTTATTTATTTCACATGTTCAATCTTTTGAGTAATATAAACAAAACTATAGCAGTATACTTTGTGTCTCGCTGGCTGAACATGTTTTATTTTACTATCCATCAGGGATTGAGTACACTAAGCAATCAGTTTCATGTCGATACACTATACATGTCGTCGCATTGACACAACAGGTACAATTGTGAAACGTAAAATCAATAGACTCTTCTCCCAAAGGCGTCCTCGTAGGTGAAACACGCAACGCTTTCTATGGATCTTACTCTTATTTACTAGGGCACAGATTGTTGGCTAAACTAGTGGAGACTAGCCTAGATGGAATCCCTGCCCTCTTTCATAAAACAGGCATGACCATAAGGACTATAATGAGCCACCCCTGTGTATATCCCACGAGGGCGCCCCTCTAAGAACTGGCACCATCCTTGACATATTGAGCCTTAATGCCGCTAGAAGGCTCGACCCAAAACATCAGGTGCCTACTTGGATATTGGCTGTTTCCTGTGCCGTGTTGCCATCGAGGGCAATGAATCATATGGATGTTTGTGGGCACGTAATAAAAGCGTGTGTGTGTGTGTGTGTGTGTGTATTTGTGTGTGTGTGTGTGTGTGTGTGTGTGTGTGTGTCCCCTCTTGCAGGGCAGTCGGGACCTTCGCACGAGCGCTGGACTGCAGCAGTTCGGTCCGACAGCCCAGCTTACACATGAGTGCCGCCGCAGCCTCCAGGGATATCACACTGGTAAGAGAGAGACACACACACACACACGACAATTAACACCACAATTAACCACCAGGCAATGGCAGCAAGATTGGACTATCGAGCAGTTTAAAAGACAGTATCATAAAAGTTAGGATTCGGACACTAAATTCCTCAGCCTAAAGCCCACCCGATCCTTCACACCTCTCCCTCCATCACAGTTCCATGCGATGGACACGCTCCATCGCCACGGCTACGACCTGTCCAGCGCCCTGAGCGTGCTGGTGCCAGCCGGCGGGCCCGTGCTCTGTCGGGACGAGATGGAGGAGTGGAGTGCCTCGGAGGCCAGCATGTTCGAGGAGGCGCTGGAGAAATACGGCAAAGACTTCAACGACATCCGACAAGACTTTGTACGTGCGTGTGTGTGTGTGTGTGTGCGTGTGTGTGTGTGTGTGTGTGTGTGTGTGTGTGTGTGTGTGCGTGTGTGTGTGCGCCATGCTTGTTTTATGGCAGGTGGTCATGAATACTGAAATTTTATGATGAAATGTGACTCAGTGTGCTCGCAGGCCTGTGTGTGTGTGTGTGTGTGTGTGCGCGTGTGCGACCTGTGTTGGGTTGGCAGGGCTGTGTTTCCATTAAAGCGGGGGGGAACTGTTGGCTCTCTTCCTGCAGCCATGTCTCATGAATAATCATGAGCGCCCACACGGCAAAGAAGAACACGAGTTATTAATACTGTTCATTTGCTCCCTGTCTTATCCCAACACCCCCCCCCCTCATCGCCACCTATTATACCTCTTTATCCTCCTCCTCCTCTTGTCTCCTCCTCCTTCGTCCTGCCCCCTCCGTGACTGACCCGCCTGTAGCTGCCATGGAAGTCCCTGACCAGCATTATAGAGTACTACTACATGTGGAAGACCACCGACAGATACGTTCAACAGGTAAGACCCCCTGCCCCCGATCCCGAAGGGAAATGTGGTTCTTGAGCGGCAGGCCGAGTTTATAATGGAGTGAACCAGATGTGTTAAGAATAACACGCTGTAGGACTCTACTGCACGCTGGTTTTTCCGCACTGGTTTCTGATGAGCGGCTCGAGTAGGGACGTATTGACTGGTGGTCACTGGACGAGACGTGAGACAAGGGGGTTGCTTTAAATCCATGTTCGTATTAGATTTATGTACTCGCCTCTCAAATCAAACTATTGATTAATATCTAGAGTGACTGTGAAAAGAAAAACGTCTGCAAAGGTTTTCAAATCAGTCCTCTAGACTGGCCAGTGTAGAAATACACACATTAAGATCACCTTCTGAAAGCCTCATCCAGTCGTGTGAGTTGGTTTTCTTTGGTAGATATCTTGGTTACAAAACATGAACAAGGCCTACCCCTGCCTCTTGCAGTTTTTGGGTTTATAGCCCGGAGTGTGGGCCATCTCTCTCCAGAACGGCCGCTACAACAGAGTAGGACGGCCGGATCCAAGCTTACATTTATACCTATTGGTCGTTTGCCAGTCCAGCCTGCGTGAGCCGAAATGGAATCTAAAGTGTTATGTTGGTCCACAGGGATCTGTGTGCTGTTGGTTCAGTTACCTTGTTCAAGCTGCTGTTGCCATGGTATTAATAGACTTGAGTTCTCTCTCAGTATGGCGTATTCATTCAAATGAAAGGCTTCATTAAATTCATGTTTAATTGTTTAAAAAACGGATTCTTTGTCATACTATTATGGGATGTTTTTCCCTCTCCTTTCAACCTACTCTTTCTCTGCCTCCCTCAACAGAAAAGACTCAAGGCAGCGGAAGCCGAGAGCAAACTAAAGCAGGTTTATATTCCTACGTAGTAAGTAAACCCTTTTTCTTTTACATGTCATACATTATAAATGGTATATTTCTTCCCTTCAGTGTCGATTATTTTCCTCTGTGGCAATCACACTTGTGGCAGCGGGGCTAAAATTATTTCTGCATATTTAATGTGTCTCCGGTGCTGTTGAAGGCTGCCGGGTCATTAGTCTGTTGATTAAATCTCTCTCTCTCTCTCTCTCTCTCGCTCGCTCTCTCACTCTTCCTCCTGGAACAGTAACAAGCCCAACCCCAACCAGATCTCAATGACCAATGGGAAGATGGCTACAGTCAACGGGGCGGGGCCAGTGGCCTATCACACAGCAGGAGGGGGCCGGGCCTGCGAGAGTTGCTACAGTAAGTGCGCTTGTGTGTGTGTCTGCGCGTGTGTGTGTGCGTGTGTGGCGGCAGCAGCAGCATAAAGTGCATTCTTTGAATTAACTCTAAATTGAAAAGCGTTCCTGGGATCATCAACCGCTGGGAGAACAGAGCTGAGTTCATGACTGTTCCGGGTCTCGGATCAGAGAGGAAGTTCACTTGTTTCTCGTTCAACCAATCGGCAATCAGTCAATATGCAATTTCCCCCGTGTCGTCCCTCTGCAATCAACTTATCTGCTTCTTTCTACACCTAACACATACACAAATACACACGCACGCACACACGCGCACACACAAATGTATGTCAATCTGACACAGGCGCACATGCACACACAAATGTGTGTGTGTGTCTATCTGACACACACACTTCGACACATTTCCAATTGACAAGTTATTGATCCCCGAGCGTGTGAGCCGCTCACATCAACTCCAAACACGCCGGCCGAACCAAGGACTCTTTGATCATTGGGTTGCGAGACTTCTACACTACTGAATCAGCGGGGGGGTTTTCCTCCATCAATCAATTGCCCTCCCGTTGCGTGGAGAGACGATTGAGCTCAGCCGGATGTGCTCTCTCTCTCCCCCCTCTCTCTCTCCCCCCCCTCGTCAGGTATGCAGTCGGCCCAGTGGTACTCGTGGGGCCCCCCCAACATGCAGTGCCGCCTCTGCGTGTCGTGCTGGATGTACTGGAAGCGGTACGGCGGCCTGAAGATGCCCAGCAGAGCGGAGGCACCGGAGGAGCGCACCTCGCCGGCCCCGGTGAGCAACGTCAGCGCCCACCATGTGAGTCCCGCGCCCGGGCGCCCCGAGGCCGGCGAGGCCATGCCGCGGTGGTTCGAGGAGGCTCGCGCACTCAAGCTGAACCGCGCCAGGGCCACGAGCTTGTGGCAGAAATTATCATGGAAATGATTTGCGGCCCATATTGCGATTGTGATTATTCATTGTGAATAGCAGTTTATGAATTCGCCAACCTGGCTGCAATGACGACTCTCTTCGTGCCATGTATTCAGCGGCAGGGGATGCCTCGGACCCAACCGGTTGTAGCACCCGTAAACGGCAATGGCTGTGATTCGTTAAAGTGCTTGTTACCGTGGTTGTTGAGGTGGCTGATTTGATTTGAATTGCATCAAGCGAACAAAATCAAATGCGTTCTGTCGTTTTTTTTTTTTCAACCTTTTTTGTTTCAACATTTCTCGCATTTCTTGATTCAATTGCGGTCTTTCACAATAAGCAAATTGCGGAGGCCAAAACACAATTTTGTTGATTATGCAGTCAATTGTGCAGACCACTGTAGTTGCTGTTAGGCATTGATTAGTTGAATTGGTGTCAAGGGTGGAGGACCACCTGACACTGCATGACCCTGGTTCGGTGCTCGCCTTGTGGTTCCAATAGGGGTGTCCGGTTACTCTTAAAAGACCAACTGCCTTTTTCTTGGCATTTCACTCGATAACTGCACCAGATTATTTTTATTTTTTATTTTTTTGGTCTTTCCAAATGTAATCTTGTTTTTTGTCGTTTCCCCCCCCCCCCTCCAAACTACCCGTCCCCTTGTTCTTGTGGACGCCACCCCCTTCCCCCACCCCCATCCCAGGAGCCTCGTTCGCGGGGCCATGCCCCCCGCCAGTCGAGCCACATGGTACCGGTGCGCAATAGCGGCAGTCCCAAGTCCAACATGAAGACCAAGCAGGCCTTTCTCCTCCAGGCCACTCGCCTCACCAAGCTGGCCCGGCACATGTGCCGTGATGTCATCAGGCTGCGCCGGGCGGCGCGGCGGCCCTTTGTGCCCATTAACTGTGGGGCCGTAAAGGCAGAGTGTAAGAGCTCTTTAAATTTCTCCTAACTTCTGCCGCATGGACACGCGCGCCCGCAGACACACACACACACACACACACAAATACACACACAGTGCCCCTGCAGACTCACACATGCACACATACACGGACACTTACACACTGTCACACATGGATGTGTACACAAACGCACACACGGGACACACAAGAATACACACACACACACACACACACAGGACACACGCACACGGATACACACACACACGCCCCCATGTGACATCACTGACATCACCCATGTCCCCCATCTTCTACACCCCATCAGCTCCAACCTGTGCCCCCTCCCCCCACTGCTCACGCCCCCCTCCCCCCTCCCCTTTCCGATTCCATCCCAGTGCGTCTTTCTGTTTTTATTATTATTGTTATATTATTTCTTTTTTTTTTTTGTATTCTCCCGCCACCCTGTTTCTAATAAAGACTGCCTGTCCTTATAACTATGAGTTCTGATCATCCTTTCATTGTTTTTTTTAACTTTCTGTTATGATTTTGATTAAGTGAACCCCCACCCCCCCCAAAAAAACTGGTGATGGAACTTAACACATTTGAACAGTTTCAGGGTTAAAAGTCTTTTCGGCATGCCCGGACACACATAAACACACCTGCAAACTCTCAGTCCTGCTGTCAATCGCTCTTCCTGCTATCAGAATAGGTCAAGGTAAAATCAGAGATGCTATTATATTCCATGGGCATGTATTTGCTCCACTAAGTTCGCTGTAGAAGAAATGTATTTTAATAACAGAA
Source organism: Gadus chalcogrammus (assembly GCF_026213295.1). NCBI lineage: Eukaryota > Metazoa > Chordata > Actinopteri > Gadiformes > Gadidae > Gadus > Gadus chalcogrammus. The sequence continues at coordinate 7,605,565 of NC_079429.1, forward strand.
GCTCTATTTTGCATCCCCACCCCTTCAGAGTCTGTCTGTGTCGACTTGCGCTTCAAATCTATAAAGTCTGAGCCCAATTCTTCAATCGGTAAAATGTATGCCTACCAGGCTCACCAAGAAATGACTGCTCAACCACAAGGTCCGAATGCTTGGCTAGTTTGTAGTGGGAACTCGTTTGTGCTTACTTAAGTTAGTTCCGATGTCAGAAATGATCCCTGTGGTGAAATTGTTGCTTGGGATGAATTAAGACGTGGCAAAAATACGTGTACGTTTCTTTTTGAAAAAACCAAAATCAGCCTCATAAAGGATTTAAAGCCAAACCACCCTGAGCAGATAACATTGTAATTGCTTAGAGTAAATCTAGCGTCTAGCTTCTTAGGCACCTTATGTCAGCCAGCGGCTGCTATGTCCACTGTAGGTGGGGTGGAATGCAGACGCGGCAAACCAAAGAGAACTGCTTCCCTTCACCACCTGCCCTCATTGAACAGGGTGGTGTCTACCACCCTCCGTCCTAGTTGTTTTCAGTCCTGACCTAATCTCCGGCTGCATTCACGTCACCACACACCCCTCCACCATCCCACCCTATCTGTCCCGTTTAGGATACACCTGAGGATAGTCTTACAGTGAGGGCGTGTGGAGATACTCTACTCCAGGGTTTCCCCATTTTCGAAGTCTTCCTTCATTTTGCTTTTGATCCTTCTCCTTTGCCAAACGGATGATGCAATAGTTCCATCTCATCTTCTCTACCTCTTTTGCAATCCTCCTTTCATTACTGTGCGTGGATGTGAGAGTTAGTCCTCCAATAAAAATCACTCCTGAAACCATCTTCTCTGAGTCCTTGTGCTTCATGTGTCTGTGTATCTGTCCATCAAATCCGACGCACTCGCCGATTGGTCGTTTTTTGCCTCCAAGGACACGCCCAAGGCACGTGCCCCTCTCCTTCCCTCCCTTCCGAGCATGGATCTGTACTGTCAACGCCTTCTGTCATCCAGCCCTGACATTGTGTTGTGAGAATGTGTTCATGGTGTCATTTTTCTCAGGATTTGCATGTAAGCATGTAATGTCATTTCTGTGTGTGTGGAAGAAAATTATTCCGGTCATGCCATCTCCAGGAGTGAGTTATAGTAACAACTAGCCAGGGTACATTATACAGAGGATATCTTGTGTTATCTGAGGACATAACATTTAATATAGATACTTTTTTTATAAATATTTCTTTGTGACGTGTTGTATATGCTTTTACCTTGAGGCACCATTGCTAAGATCAGTTGTATGCAGAACAGAACAAAAAATTGCATGTTAATGTGGGAGCGCTATTACGACTGCCATTTCCTGTCAAGAGCACAAGTAATGCAGATGGAAGGGTTGAACGATATGGCCTGTGTGACCAAAAAGGTGTGATGACGTGCACACCGGTTAGTTACAAGTGTGTATGTGTGTGCGTGTTTGATTCAGATATGCTCAGGGCGTCGGAGGGCCAGGGAACACGGCTGCCCAAACACAGAGCGTCGCCCAGGAGCACGCTTACCAGCGTGGTGCAGTTCCTAGGTAACACACAACACACCGAAAAGACACAACCTCCCCTCCCCCTTCATTCTGCAGCAAAACATTCTTCAAATGGTTGCC
>NC_079429.1:7612190-7639690 GCF_026213295.1 Gadus chalcogrammus
GAGATGTTACATTGTGGAAACATTGTGTACCTGCAGTGGGCTCCGACTGATGATGTCACTAACCCCAATCGTATTCGATAGTCAGTAATTGGTGAAAAATAACTCTGGCCCAAGTCATGGATCTGCCTGGGCTTCATCGATGTTTCTCTGAATAATCTTTAGCTTTTTTCCTTGTATTTGAAAAAACTGAAAAAAAAATGGATCAGTTAAAAATGGAGAATACATCTAGCCCCATCTTTTGTCTTTTTTCAAGTGAGCAGCAACAATTTTCAGTAAGCAGCCTTTCCTGTGAACTCAGACATGGTGGTCTCCTGCCTTATTCCAGCATCCACTGTTGAACGTTTCACTCAAATCAAGACAAGGCGGTCGCAAAACTAACAAAAAACCAGACCGCAAAGCCGTCTCACCTGCAACCTTTTCTTCCACAGTTCCCAAGTCTTGCAATTTCGCCTCATACCCTCAAAAGAGCGTTCTCCAGAGACCCGTCCACGTTGGGTCGGTGCACCATCCATGCTAACATCCTGTCTTTTCTCCCCCCCCCCCCAGGAGGGCCAGGCGAATGCTGTCCAGGTCCCAGCTGAGGCGCGCATGCCGGCAGCCCTGTGAGCAGATCCACATGCGCAGGGTCTCCGAGGCGCCCCCGCAGGGACTGGTGCTTGCGCCCCAACAACACCCTCACCCCAGCCTGCGGATGCGAGGACCCATCGTCATCCATGACTGACGAGGCTATAGCGGACCGCGCCCTACTCCTGTACATGTGCCCTCAAACACACAGACACACAAACACACACACACAAACACACACACATCAAACGACACACACACACACATCAAAAGACACACACAAACACACACACAAACACACGTAAAATATACATATCTCTCAAAACATGATTATCTTGCACCTGGTTCTGATAATTCAGTTCTGGTGAGGCATGAGGAGGATGAGGTTATCCAACTGCACTAGATGCACTAAAAGCTGACACCTGACTGCAAGCCGTGCCTGTCTGTATAGCACTTATTGTAATCCCTGGCAACTTTTTCAGACTGCGCGCATGGTGGGTGTGTGTGTGTGTGTGTGTGTGAGGTTGCGTACCCGAGAATGTACATAAACAAGTGTTGAAGCGGGAGGGATCAAGACAGTGATGGATGTATAGATGTGCAGGCCTGTGTGTGTGTGTGTGTGTGTGCGTGAGAAGGAGTGTGTGGATCTGACCGAGGAAGGGGAGATGTAAATGTGTGTGTCAGACTTTTTCACGACGGCCACCTTGTGTGAACTTTGTGTTGACGATACATTTTTGTGGAGTTTTCTTCTGTCTGTTAAAAAAAAGTGGGGGTATGGGGGAGGGGGGCAGACGGGTTGGGGTATTTGGGTAAAGTTCTGGGTTATTCTGTTGATAATTGTTGGCTCCTGAGATTTCAAGGGGTAAGACAATGTAAAAGAGTGACCAGGCAAGTCTTTTCAGAAAAGCACCTGCCCCAACAAATCCATGAGATGGATGACATAATAAGCTTGAACGTGGCTTTCAACGCCTGAATATATATTCTAGTCCAGCAAGAGCTGTCATTAAGGTTGTGTCAGTATATTTGCCACTTTTTGTGAAATACTGCCCCTTATCGTCGGCTAAGAGGAACCACACGCATGTCTTTCGTCCCTAAACAATGGTTACAAACCAGTTTAAAAGTCCAGATATCTCAGTAACTTACTCAAGCTATCATAGTGTCTTGTATCTTTTAACAGCTATCTAAGTCCCCATCGATTCATTAACATATATTTTGTAATGTGAATAATAGAAGATACTGACACAATCTTTAACGATCGATCGATCGTATCGATATTGGAAAAGCTCTAAAATATCACCAAGGCACCCTCATACCCTCTGTCCGGCCAAATACACCAGTGTATAAAATCATGCAAATATTTCATTATACTGTACATTGACATAGGCCTTCTCAGTTCATTTGCATTAACCTACCTACCTAGCCGCTGACGCTATCGCGAGCTGCAAATGGCATGGAACCGTCAAATTAAAGACTGCGAAAAAAATAAGAAAAGCTAAAATAATAACGTGACCAATAGGCCTAACTCTTATTTTTCCATGTTTCATTGCACTTCTGTTCTTAAAAAAGGGAATCACCACAGCCATTTCGTCCGGCAAAAAAAAAAAAAAAAGTTCAGCAAAAAACGACCGACAGTTGTTGTAAAAAGCGAGCCTTCTTTTCTTACGTGTTTTCAACTGCCGCAGACGTCGCGGCCGCATGTGTTCAGTTCGCGGTGTAGGACTGCGACCTCACGACGACAAATTTCTTCTATTTAATTCAAAATGTTTATGTTGGTGTATCATGTGTGTCCTGTGTTGAATTATGACAATTCTGAACAATAAATACGACACGATGCCGGCTGATATTATTGCAGTTATTATCTTTTTCAACCGCCTCGCATACTTTAATGTCGTGTTCGCGAGATAACCTGGTTTAGGTTTAGGTAACACAACTGCTGGCTTAAGTTTAGGCAACATAACTAGTGGCTTCGCTTCGGTTTAGGCAACACTATTACTGGCTACGGTTTAGGCAACACCTCTACTGGCTTAGGTTTAAGCAACACCACTACTGGTTTAGGCCCTAGGGTTAGCCAACACAACTACTGGTTTAGGTTTAGGCATCACAACTGGATTACATTTAGGCAACCCAACTGGCTTATGTTTAGGCAGCACCACTACTAGTTTAGATTTAGGCTACCCAACTACTGGTTTAGGGTTAGGCAACACTTGTTGGCTTAGGTTTAGGCAACACACAATAGGCCTACTGGCATAGGTTTAGGAAACACTACTGGCTTAGGTTTAGGAAACACCACTACTGGCTTAGGTTTAGGCAACACAACTAACTGTTTAGGGGTTGGGCAGAACGCCCTTTCTGAGAGACGTCATCGTCAGGCTGATCCAGCCAGGGGCTGGGCAGGGCGTACCTGGATGAGCAGGTGAGAAGGGCCCCAGGCATAGGGCCAACTGTCATTCAATCGCACTGGGCTCCACCGTTATCATCATCATCAACGCTCACTGCGGCCAATGGCTAAGCTTCATCCGTGGAGCAATACATTATTTTATTTTTTTGCCTGTTTTGGGGCTTTGCTGTTGTTATGAATAGCCTTCTTTCGTTTAGTTCATGACACAACTATACAGGCCGAGCTATAAATATAAACAGCACGCAATCTACACTGAAACGACGCTAATCCAAGCTTTCATAGATTTCGTTACTTTTGATTCACGTCCTGCGTGGGAATGAACGACGATGACGAAACAAGAATTAGTGTAAGAACAGAGAACAAACGGTTAATCGACTCCATATATATTCGCTATGCTCGTTGCTTTAGACGCACAGGCTCCAGTGGCGCAATCGGTTAGCGCGCGGTACTTATACGACAGTAATTCGCAGAGCAATGCCGAGGTTGTGAGTTCGAGCCTCACCTGGAGCAGAGTTTTTAGATGACGATCTCCTTATGCTGATATCGATACATGGCAGCGAATTCTCGTCCATGGACCAGAAAGAACAAACGCGAACCATTTCCGATCACTGCATTCATGGCCCTGCTACTCGTTGATCAAGTTATAAGCAGATATTGGAAACAAGTAGTTCTGACCACAACCCTACTATATCCTAATACCAGTCTATCATCAATATAACAGAACGAAACAAAGTGCGTTGTGATGTAGTTGTATAGTGTTGAACCCCACTTTCCACAGCAAAACAAGGGAAATAGACATCCTGCTGTAACAGCAACTTGTCAACACCAGTGGGCAGTAAAGGACAGCATCCGTCGTTTTATTAAATCAAATTAAGAGACTAGCCTGGTCTGTCAGGCCAAAACGCTGCTTATCAACTTTTGTAGGACATCAAAGGATATACTTTTTAATCAGATGAAGAAATTCACTCAACTTTTTCCTCTTTTATTTAATCCAACACAGACGACACATCCATTTATTCGTTCACAGCTCTTTATACCCTCCACACACGCACACACACGCGCACACACACACACACACACACACACACACACACACACACACGCACACACACACACACACACACACACACACACACACACACACACACACACACACACACACACACACACACACACACACACACACACACACACACACACACACACACACACACACTGCCTCTTGCAGCTATGTATTTAACATGTGCAAAGCAGCTCATCAACCCCCTCGTTTTGATGTACTCTTATACAGTGAACATTACAGCATTCGTTTCCCTTTGCATTATGGCCGATTTGACAGGAACGTTCTGTTTAGGAACGTATCCTCTGTGAAATAACAGCATTGTCCCTCATGAAACGAAACAAAAAGAACAATTTGGATGACATCATTATCTTTTTTTGTTTACAGATAACATAGTTGTCGCCAGCAAGTGTGTGTATGGGGTGGGGGTGGGTCGTGGGTGGTGGTTGGTGGTGAGGGGGGGTCTGTCCTTCTAAGCTTTGTAAGCTGGGAATGAACAAGCGGAAGATTGCAGTAATGATGTGACCCAGATGTCCCGCCGCTGATCTGCAGGCTGAAAATGAGAGTGCAGATCAGCTTCCAATACCCCTTGTCACCTCCCTCCCTCCCTTGCTCCCTCCCTCCCTCCCTCCCTCCCTCCCTCCCTCCCTCCCTCCCTCCACCCGGGACACAATCGCTTGGTGTTAACAGCAGTGGAGCTGCATGTGTGCAAGCCTCTATGGGCTGTGAGCCAAGTACACAATGTGTATATGTTTCTGGTCTACACTCATATACATGTTGGATCTGAGTTTTTATTTTGTGTTATTTATCTGTTTTAATATGTGTGTGTTTGTGTGTGTGTGTGTGTGTGTGTGTGTGTGTGTGTGTGTGTGTGTGTGTGTGTGTGTGTGTGTGTGTGTGTGTGTGCATGCATGCCTGCATCTCTGTGCGTGCGTATGTGTGCGCACTCCTGTGGGTGTGTGTGTGTGTGTGTGTGTGTGTGTGTGTATGTGTCTGCATGCATGTATGCCTGCATCTGTGTGCGTGTGTGTGTGTGCGCACTCCTGTGTGTGTGTTTTTGGTGTTGTGTGTGTGTGTTCCTGCGTGCGGGCGGGAATGAGCTCCGCTGATCCGTGTCAACGATGTCACTACGGATCAGGGTTCAGATTTGGAGGCGTGTGCCACTTGTTCTTCGGTGCTTCAGATTAGATATAACAGTTTTTTAATTTACTCTCCTGAGCCGCTTTCATAAGACGTTAACACCCAGGGCCCTCCCCCGGCCCCCCCCCACCCCCAAGCCACCCCCACTCTCAGCCCATGCCACCCCTCTGCCTCAAAGCCCGAGCTGAGATCCTGATGCTCCCTGAAGACCAGGTGGCTGAGCAATCCCCTTTCTCTCTCTCTCTCTCTCCCTCTCTCTTTTTCGCACACACATACACATACACATAAATGCTTGAAGTTCGCAAGCACACACCCACACACACACCACACACGCACGCACAAACTCACACACAGATCCCTGACATATGCAAGCACACACACACACACACACACACACACACACACACACACACACACACACACACACACACACACACACACACACACAAACGCACAAACTCACACACAGATCCCTGACGTATGCAAGCACACACACACACACACACACACACACACACACACACACACACACACACACACACACACACACACACACACACACACACACACACTCACACACACACACACACACACACACACACACACACACACACACACACACACACACACACACACACACACACACACACACACACACACAAACACACATACACACGCACCACGCTCACTCTTATATAAACACAGACACGACAACCTGTTAGTAGGGTCAGTGGGCCACTTTATTAAATTAGAACTTGTACTTTTCAACTGAGCTGTTGAAAGTACAGTGTGTGTCTGTTGGGGTGTGTCTGTGTGTGTACTTGTGTGTGTGTGCGTGTTTGTGTGTGTGTCTGTGTGTGTGTGTGTGTGTGTGTGTGTGTGTGTGCACGTGTGTGTGTGTCAGGGAATTTAGGGTGTCGGTTGGACAAATTGGAGTGAGAGAGAGTTTAATATTTGGGATAAGCTGAGATTGAACATGCTGAGATCTGACCAGAATGATCACATTCTGCCGGGATAATCCCTTATCTTGGAAAATTAAATGTCCACTAGCTTCCTTTTCTTTTTTTCTTTCCCTCTTCCTTTCTTCCTTTCTCTGTTTCTTTCTTTCTTTCTTCCTTTCTCTGTTTCTTTCTTTCTTTCTTTCTTTCTTTCTTTCTTTCTTTCTTTCTTTCTTTCTTTCTTTCTTTCTTTCTTTCTTTCTTTCTTTCTTTCTTTCTTTCTTTCTTCTTTCTTTCTTTCTTTCTTTCTTTCTTTCTTTCTTTCTTTCTTTCTTTCTTTCTTTCTTTCTTTCTTTCTTTCTTTCTTTCTTTCTTTCTTTCTTTCTTTCTTTCTTTCTTTCTTTCTGTGTAACTGTTTTTTGTCCGTCTATCTATCTGTCTGTCTTTTTTCTTTATTCTACTATTTGCACGTACTGACCACTCAACCATCCCTCTTACAGACACACACACAAAAATGCCACACTTTCTCTTGCACAAGCATAATTACACACACACAAACGTATTCATGACCCCCTCTCCCCCCCCCCCCCCCCACACACACACACACACATGCTTACACATGCACTATACTCTACCACGACATGTCATCTGACCAGTATCTCTAACCCTGGCTGGAGCATCAGAGAGCTGTTCTGATATCTGAGGAGTTTTTTATTAATAAGGGAATAAATCCTAAGGGAAACACAACATGATCAGGGATGAGCACCACTATCTCCCCACAGACATCATAACTCTGATCCACTGTTGCGCTGTCTTATAAGGCTCGCAGAAAAGTTGACATCTGTATATGCACTTATGACCCTGCCATCTGCCTATTTGTTGCCACTGAATAACGTTCAATCTGATTAGAATTTATACGTTTTAGTCATTTTATGAATCCACACACTAAACGGTTAACTTCCTACAAAACCATGTGCACAGAAAGGCTTAACGACTCGGTTTTAGACGGAACTATGAAGGGGATGTTCTTCAGATGATTTTATATTGTAACAGTTGATGTAGTAGTTTATGCCGTAAGAGTACATTTCAAACTTTGGAGTAATTTTCTTTCAATAGCAACAGACTGCCATACATTGAAAAGCTGATTTGCAAATTAATGAAACATAAAAATTTGACGATTTCACCAACTAAGTTCTCGTGGATTGGGTTAAGAAACACACTCCACAAAAGCAACGTGGGAGCCTGTAGCGGTAATGGTCCCTATTTGACCACCAGGTGTGAATGTGCAACAAGCCGTTTCAAAATCTGCCCTACCCTGTGGCATTGCGACACGACAAGTGGGAGTGTCCACCCAGATGATGCAAAGATCAGTCTACCAGCGTACCCAGTGGACTGTACCAACTGATAGTTAAATTCCCTTGGACAAAAAAGGTTTACATTACAATTTGAGTCTTTAATTTCAGATTTCTGAATGAGAGTGATATTTAATTCTAGTATGATGTATTGTAAATAGTTTGCATGTTAGTTTCAGGAATGAAAAGCCATATACTATTAATATTATTCTATATTTCTTCATTATATATTTATATTAACATATATATATATAAATCACTATTAAAATATAGTTCTAATATGCATAGACTTCAATGTTGAGAACAACACCTAAAAGTTTTGCCTTCATTTTTTTATTATACCAATACAACTTTCCTCACGGTTTCTATGTGGACAATCTCTGGCAAATCTAAACCTGTGAAGCACTTTTGAGACCGACACAACTTCACTTATTCGTTCAGACTTTGTATGTTCACATTATTGGTTTCTACTCTATATCAAGTGGTCAAATAAATAGATCTTATAACCAAGGAGTTACAGGTCTGAAATGCATGTGGAATTGGATCACCCCAGCTCCATTCCCAGTGACAGACAGGGACATACAGTAGGCCTTTATGCCAATGGTTGGGCTAACCGTCATGTATGTGTCCCTGGCTGCTGTCCAGGGTGCATTTGTAAATGCCGAAAAGAAGTATGTGATCCTATCCATGGAAATCTCATCCTGGAAGCTGCAACTCAACTCTTCTCCACCCATTGGATTGGATTGGATTTGCATTTGAACCAACCCTGGTTTCTTCCTCAGTTTGCTTTTAAATACAGGAGTCCATATGATGAAGCAACAGATTATGTTATGTCCATGCCATCTTGGTTTGAGTACAGTCTTGGCTTCTTTAATGTCTCTTTGTACGCGGTTGATGTGATGGTTTTCTCTAAAACATGGCCTTTTGAACACGAGCAGTATTAGTCATTTTAATAGAACCAGGTGATCAACGGCTCTCTTTGGTCTCATCAAATGACATCATCATGCAATTTTATTCCAACCAATTTAAACTGTAATTTTCTTCCAGCCCTCTCATTAAGAAGGCTGCATTATGTTTGACATGCCTTCATTGTTCACAGTAAGCAGGGTCAAAGTAAACGGACTGTTCCTCAACTGAAATCTGTAGTTTCAACTGTTGTTGTGCACGTGCAGACGACAGATGGTAAAAGGGAAAACCAATTTCTGGGTGAACTTTGACTTGTGATACAGGATGTGTTGTTTGGACAAGTGTATTTTGAATATATGAGTTAAATCTATTTTAGACAGTCAACAATTTCAACAGTTTCTTTTTAAATTTGAAACAACGTCTGAATTATTTTTGTGTTTGAAGATTACCATGTTATCAATTCCATGCGAATTCCACTTCACGAGATGACCATGTGAACAAGTTATAAAAAGGAACTATGTAGATACGGGGGGAGAGATCTAACGCCCCCTTCGGAGAGCGTGTGGGGCTACATGAATAAACCAATGAAAATGTACTTTTGGATAGGGGCAGAGCCGATTGGCATGGAATTTGACCAATGAGTTAGGGCTTTTCCAGGACAGTACGGCCAATCAGCAAGCATATACCGAAAATAGCACCTCCTCCTGTTCAGCACCCAAAGTCGAAGGATAGCTCTGGCCTTTCAATGGAGGAAAGTGCGAGATTTGTCCGTGTTATCTAATATAACATTTCTCTGTGCCCATATTTGTTTTGGAGCGATCGGAATAGTTTATGCTGAGGTGAATGACAAAAGTGGTGTCAAAAATGCGTAAGAATCAATGCTATCCAAGCAGGGAACCACCGAGAAAGGAATTATCGCCGCTCATCTGAGGCCAATCTCGATTATTTTTTTGTCAAATAAGGAAACATAACAAGGTAGCTAGCAAGCTAACGTTAGCTTAGTGGAGAGCTAGATTGTATAATCTCCCAGCATCCGAATACAGCCCAAGGACCGAGATTGGATCCACGCCGTGAAAAACCAACCAACAGGAAAACGTAAGTAGCCAGCAATTACGTTAGCGTCTTTAGCGCAGACGTTTGACAAGCTAGAAAATCATTGTGTTGGCCATTAGCAAGCGGTTAGCATTAGCAGCACAACAAGCTAACATTAGTACACTGGCAAACAACTAGGCCTTCCCGCAGAGGGACCAGTGTAATGAGACATTAAGTTGGGCATGTGTTCATTTGGTCCGCGAGCACAAACATCCGAGGTACATACATGCAGTGAATTATTTATTCGGCAATTGATTTAAAAAAAATGAATCTGCATTTTACATGAAGGAGATCTGCACGATCTATCGACAACTTGGGGCAATGCGAGCTAGCCAATCATGAGTGAAGTGAAGCATTGAACACGTTGTCCTCCAGTGGTTAGTCTACTCCACTGAGCTGATATCGCCCTTGCTTATTCGGCTTCTTCCAGGTTAGCCGATGGCGTGCCTGACACATTTTACACTGTTTACGTTCATGTTGGAAGCCTTTTTTGGTTTTGTTATATAAATATAAGTTACGCAATCCATCCACTGTTTGCAACGGGTTTATTCAGGATACCAAACCTGATCCATTGCTGATTAACGTTAGCTACTATGGAGGTTTTACTCTGCAGCTATGGTTGGGTGTTTGGGGAATGGACTGTGCAGTGTGCTGTGCACCCTTTTGAAAGTACTTTCGTGATTAGTGCAATCAATACGTCTTTATTGGTTATTAGCTAGGCGCATGTTATTTATGTTAATTGGGTATCTGATCAACAGCAGTGCTCTATATAAAATAAGTCAAGCAAATAGTTCACAATTCGTTTATTTTTTAGGTCTAGGTCGTCAGAGATTGAATTTCTTATCTGAAATGTATGAATAAGTTATGCATTCAATGAGAGCCAATGTATTCTTATAACAATCGCTTTTAGGTGCGTCACAAGATATAGATTGTTTTGTGGTACTAAAGGCCTTTAATGCAGCGTTGAAGCAACGTTATTCTCTTGGGAATCTGGAATAACGCTACATCTTTATATCTAGGTGTGATCCAATTTGCATATGAAATCTCTACCCAGTTGTTTTAGAATAATATAATAACTAGCCCAGCACAACATGCACAATTAATTATAAAGCCCAGTATCATATGAGTATGACTTCGTCCTATTTGTAGTGTGCCCAGGTTATCCAAAGTATGACATCACCTGGAGTTTGACTTGTGTCTGCAGTAGAGATAAGAGGTTACTTAAACACTTATACACTGAGTCAGCAATCAGGGCTCAGCGATGAAAGGCAGGGAAATCATTATCAGCAGTGTAGTGACCTAAGGGCTGTCTTTAGTTTATACTGTGTATCTATTTATTTATTTATTTATTTTGTTTATTCATTATTAGGCTGAATATGGGTGAGTGTATATTAAGTGGCTTGTGGAGGAGCTTCAGTCCTTAATCTGGGCTGCCTGCCTTGCATCAAACAAACACTGATTGTTTGAGCAGGTAAGGACAGCTGATAGCAAGGTGGACTTCCAAATGAAGAAACCCAAACAATCCAAGTTTAAAGAGTGTTTCAGTTCACAGAGGGGACTGGTCAGTCCTGCGCGGCCGCCGTCAGAGCTGAATGCCGATGTCAATACCCAGGTTACCAAAGATGGCTGCTGTATGTTCAGGGTTTCCCACAGAAAGAAGATTGAAAGCAGTGGAGGTGGCAATTAATAATGACGTGTCACTAGCCTTTCTCTTATTGTTTAAAGTGCGGGGCACAATAGAAGGGATGGGCACATTTTTTTAATTTTCCACCCAACTTCCCGTTATTCACATGAATAAGCGTTTTAATCCCTGCATTTGTTTATGATCCAAATTAAGCTATTAACTTATTTTTGCAAAACATAAAATTTCTTTTTTACATTACACTAATGTCTGAACCTCGTAGGGACACACATATATTTCCGCAATAGGGCCTGCACATAAAAATGCATCATGGGATTTATTTAGTTTACCATTTTGAGAAGACCCCAGAGTTGGAGTAATGCTGTTAAAATTCTAAATCAACGTAAATGTACTATTACCACCTAGGCTAATTTAAGTCACAAAACACATCCATCATAATTCAGTAAAGGGCATGTCAATGTACAATGTACACGATGTGGGCCTTACCTGTTGGAATAACACCAAATAGGTATTTCTTGGTCATAATTGATGCTCCGTCATGGGCAATGTTTACAGAATCGCTTTAGATTGCACTTATCAACTCGCGGCCATCTTGGTTCTAAGCGCTAGCTGGATTCGGAGGCTAACCGGCTAGCGTCTAGAACCAAGATGGCCACTAAGGGAATGAGGCCCATCGCCTTTGCAGTTAACTTTCTCTTGTTACTTCTATGACTGTGACCCTTTTGCTTATTGCAATAAAAGTCCCGTCACAGTCGTAAATAAATGATGGAACAGTATTTTCTTTAGGAAACGTTGGTATCCAAAAAGAAACAAATCGTTTCTATAAGAGGACAGTATGTTGATAGACATAAATAAGTGCCTCTGCCTTTGTTTGGTGTTGATGGAGAGGATGAGGACATGGCATGTACCCGATTTGGATTGGTCAAACCGACTATTGGAAGACTAGATCTGTCCAAAATGGGCCTCACAGAGGACTCTATTTTATTATATTTTATTTTATATTTTTATTGACGTGTTGAATATTATTCTTAGTTTATCTGTCAGGGAGAATACAGCGCACATTATTGAATGCATAATTATCACAGTCAATGGCATAACAATCTGTAGATGTGTTGCATAGAAGGTTTCTAGCAAGTTGGCTAATTTGCAAAGCCAGTCCCTGGTCAGACCTTTCTAAAACAGATAATCCAAATATAATTAAATAATAAAGAACTACAGAGGAAGGAACAGTCGCTTTCAACGTAAATGCACCTTATTAACCTGAATTTCTTAGTTCTATCATTGGTAGTGGAACTAGTGGTTCAAGTCTCCAGTGGCCGGACAACTGATAACCTGATAACATGAGTTGTCAGTTGTCACAAGTCTTTTTTCTCAGTCTCTGTGGAGAGAGAGAAGTTGGATTAAAATATTTAGCCCATTTGTTTTACAAACTAAGCACACACACGCACGCGTGTCCCCACATTTTAGTTTTTGTTTGACTCGTTCCGTCACATGACCTTGTACTCTGCTAGTTTCATTGCGAGGTAAATGATTTTGATGGTGTAAATGGTAGTGTGCCCAGTCAATTAACGTGGGTACTTTTGAAAAATATATTTTTTGCTATGTAAATCAATTGGCACAATTCGATTCACTACCATAAGGGAATTATTGTTTATGCAATAGCCATCGCTTTCTCGATTCAGTAGAGGGAGTTTAGCAGATCAATTTCCGTGTGTGTGTGTGTGTGTGTGTGTGTGTGTGTGTGTGTGTGTGTGTGTGTGTGTGTGTGTGTGTGTGTGTGTGTGTGTGTGTGTGTGTGTGTGTGCGCATACTAGGGGTGGGAAAAAAAAATCGTTTAACATAAGACTCATTTTTCAAAAACAAACGTAATCTTTTCTCTTTCGTCTTAGGTTTACCTGTTTGTGTTTATCAGTGGATATAACTCTTTAAAATATGCAAACCTATTTGAACGTACTCACTTAACGCCTTGTGTCGACCCATAAACTTGGAACCTTATGTTCTGAATCGAGGATACATTTTGAAACATGGCCCCCAAGAATTGAAATCTAATCATGCAATACCAAGAGATTCCCACCCTTGGTGCGGACTGAATAGCTTGTAGCTCTGTGGACTTTTCTGCCTTCTGACCCACACGGCTTCTCTATCGATGCTCCCATGTTCCTGAGAGGGTGGAGGGGCTGTTGTGTAATAGCGAGCGCTGATGAGTTAATGTGTAAACATGGGCCATAGCTTGATGGAGGTCACAAAGTCCTACCTCCATGCATTGCCACGCCCGTGAGAAACACAAGCTTGTTGTTCTGCGAGGGGCCGGAGCCTAGGATCTTAGACCCGCATTCAACGAGGAAGAGGTCCCAGACACTGTGAACCGCTCCTGTGTCGCTTGATTGGTTGTCTTGTGCTCTGGCATCCATGTGTGTCTCAGGAAGAGGGTGTTGGTTTCGGCCTGCGGTCACTCCGTGGTCTCTTGCCCATTTGAATGGGTTTAGTGGTCGAGAGTCGCCTGGTTTCGGTCTGATGTCTCAGTAGAGCTGGTTTCTGTTCTGTTTTCTGTTATCTCTAGTTCTCCCCCATACCAATATTAGGTGTGCGCGCGCTTTAGTGCGCGTGTGTGTCCCCTTACAGGATCTGGTTCCTGCCCTTGCTACTACTCTTTTCTCGTGTGTGTGTGTGTGTGTGTGTGTGATGTCAGCACTGGATGACCAATACTTGCTAGGCAACGTCTGTGTGTTTGTTTTATTTTTGGAAAGATTGCTCTCAACGACTGTATCTCCATGCACACATTTAATGATAATACTGTATTGACTACTGGGAAATGGCCGTTCATTGTGGTAAAGATGTCCACATCCCTTCCAGTTCCTTTTCAATGGATCGATATTGGCAAGATGATACACCGCTGGTTAACCTACCCCACCCCCTCGCTTTTATTTTAGATCGCTCTCTCCGCCTAGTTCTACACGGACAATATATGCACACACACACAGTACACCCCTAATTAGCCCAACAAAATGAACCCCAATTTAATTTGGTAATGACTTTGAAATGGAACCATTCAGCTAAAAATGGATTCGCCAATAACGGCCTGACCTTTTCCATTCCATGGTTCGGTTTCTTTAAAGTTAAGTTCAGCTCCTAGCACGAGAAGTAATTAAACAGATTATTGTAAAGGCGTTTTCGCCTATAGCGTGGTCCGATTCTGGAGAGGGGTTGCGACATGGTTGCATTATTCATTTTGTCAAGTTAATGTTCACACAGCCCTTTGTAAAGTGAGCCAAACTTAAACAATTTAACACATGTCGAACAGGTCATTTGGCAAATCCCCTTCTGGTTGAAGATGTAGAACGGTATCATAGCCTGCCAACACTCTGACCTAATGATTCCTACGTTATATCAATCATTTACTTTATATAGAAGACTGTAAGAGCATTGGTTTCCGACCCACTTGATTTGCTTCCTATTGCGAGGTCAGGTTACATCCATGCCCTCATCTGGGACTGAACCGTACTCCACTTGGTACTAAGCAGACATAGTCACGTCTTCCCAGGTGAGCACAGCAGGTTTCGTGGTTCCCTGTGCAGCACCTGTGTTCCTCCTCTCAAAACTAAAAAAGAACCGTGGTGTTGCTCCAGTGTTATAGTTCGGCATATAGCTCAGGTGTGATGTAAAGCCCCCTTTAATGTCGGCTCCTTTTTTTAAGGACTGTTGAACTCGGTGGATTGGAAGAAAATAAATAATGAAAAAACAATGCATTTAAAGCTGCAGTAAGTAACTTTTGGAAATCTAACCAGAATGAGCTATGATTTGAAAGAATCCAACAGAAAATTCCAGCCAGTCCTTTAAGCCTCCCTTCAAAGCCACTCCCCCAAAACACATGACCAGCTCATTAGCTTTATCAATAGGTCTGCCTAGGCTTTAGGAAGACTCCAGCCGTACGAAATCAGTGCACAGGCACGAGTGTGCGTAGATAGTCTGGTAAATAAACAGGTAGGCCTCATGACAGGCCTGCAGGAGACAAGGATATGTGATTTTCCTTTTTTTGCAGGGCATTTTAATTATTGATCGCTGTCAGGATATCAAGAGAATTTCAACTAATTGGAAAAAATGCTTACCCTAGCTTTAAATGGAACACTTCCCTTCTGGCACTTGAATTCCTAAAAAAAATTTGACAGTGAATCTTAATGCGGTATTTCGGTGACTTTCACTAAAATACCGCATCACTTTTCATAGTATTCGATAGACTGCTGAGACAGCAGTTGGAGCAATTGTCCTCTGGATGACTCTGCAATGTGTGTGATTATCGCAACACAGAGTAAGGCAGCCCTATTGTTAAAATAAAACAACCCGGCACCCAACCAAAAACAAAAGTTTTTCCACACGCCACAGCAGAGCGGCGGTATAAATAGATCCGATCAGGATGCCTCTAGCTAACGGCTATCAGTGCTTGACGGCTAGATGTCTGCCGATGGACAGGAAGCAGGAAGAGAGGTCGGTCAAACGTGAACTAAGTGGCTGTCCTCCCCCCCACCCTGGGCATGAAATCCAAACCAGCACAGGGGCTTTTTATAGAGCGTCTTTCTCACACTCATAGGCTGGCTACCGAGTTGACACAAATACACCCTTGCCCCTACCACACACACGCTAACATGCTTGCATACATGCGGGTCATGCAAGCACATCCGTGCACATTTAGCTGAAGGGAGCCTGAGTCAATACTGGCACATACCAGCCTTTTTTTGGGAACATGCCCCAGCTGCGTTGGCATTTTTGTGCTTATGGTTTTATGTACCGTCCCTGGCCCAGTTGACAAGGACAGGTGATCCCCCCCCCCCCCCCCCCCCCCCCCCCCCCTCCCTCTACCCGCCTCCACCTGGACCTTTCTGTTGGCGGACGGACAGACACCATTCGCTCGCCGCGCCCTAGGCTAGCGTGAACCGTTTCTGCTGACCAGGCATCAGAACTAGAGGAATTTCAGTGGCCGCATTAGTGTGCTTTGGGTCGGTTTTTTTGCCCTTCTTAACCGGTTCCCTGGACTCTTTGAGTTACCGGCATGACGCTGTCAGGATACCAGTATACTTTTGACGGGCAATCGCAATGACAGACTTGCACAGGCAAGAAGCTCCATTCAAAAGGCTGACTAGACCCCACATGTTGGCATCAGGGATTACGCTTGACAACACTTAACATCATTTTCAGTTGCACAGCTTCGTACTCGTATTGTAGGCGTAATCTACATCTCAGGCCTAGGAAAAGGTGTGTGTGTGTGTGTGTGTGTGTGTGTGTGTGTGTGTGTGTGTGTGTGTGTGTGTGTGTGTGTGTGTGTGTGTGTGTGTGTGTGTGTGTGTGTGTGTGTGTGTGTGTGTCGTGTGTCGTGTCTTCTCAGGTGTGCCCTGTAATCCTGATCTGCTGAGGATCCTCTGCTATCTTTATCGCTGCCGTGACCTCTCAAAGTGTCATCAACCATGAAGTTATTATAAGCGCGGCTCTCGCGCGGCGGGTGACCTTCAGTCCAGGCGCTAAGCTGCTCCTTGCTGGCTTTTATTTTATTTTTTATTCCCTTTTATGTTTCCGGTGTTTTGCCCACTTATTGTGCACTGATGATACAAACGTGTTCCATGTTGTTTTTAAATGGATGTATTTCCGGTTGCTTTGTTGGAACAGAGAAGATGTGCTCCTTCTGCTGAGGCGCTTTCAGGGACAGTACTTTTTGGTCTGTTACACAAGGGTTACAGAAAACTTTCTTTGACATGGCCCCAGTCACAAATAAACATGTCTCTGTGAGAGTTTATTTGTGACCGGAGCCATGTCAAAGAAAGTTTTCTGTAAGCCTTGTGTAACAGACAATAAAGTATTATCTTATCTTATATTTTGGTCATTTCAAATAAGTAATATAAACTAATCGGTAGGTTGAATAAATCAAAGCAGCTTTGATTCCAAACGAAACCGAGTCAACCTATTGGTGCAGCAGCGTATGGATTATTGTAAAGTAAATATCCCTGAGTTAAAGGTCTGGTGTTAATAATAGACGCAGAAGGTAGCACGGTACCGCTGATGGCCTGATAACCCTCGTTAAACCTGCCCCCCCCCCCCCCCCCGCCTTGTCTCCCTCCCAGCTGTAAGCAGCCATGGGTGCGTTCCTAGACAAGCCGAAGACGGAGAAGCATAGTGCCCACGGCGAGGGCAACGACTTGCGCTACGGCCTGAGCTCCATGCAGGGCTGGCGGGTCGAGATGGAGGACGCCCACACGGCCGTGGTGGGCCTGCCGCACGGACTCACCGACTGGTCCTTCTTCGCCGTGTACGACGGGCACGCCGGCTCCCGCGTGGCCAACTACTGCTCGGGCCACCTGCTGGAGCACATCCTCTCGGGCGGCGGCGGCGCCGACTTCGGCTCGGGCAGCGCGGCGGCGGTGGAGGGCGTGAAGGACGGCATCCGCTCGGGCTTCCTGAAGATCGACGAGTACATGCGCAGCTTCTCGGACCTGCGGCAGGGCCTGGACCGCAGCGGGTCCACGGCGGTGGGCGTGCTGCTCAGCCCCACGCACCTCTACTTCATCAACTGCGGCGACTCGCGCGCCGTGCTGTGCCGCGGCGGCCGGGTGGGCTTCTCCACGCAAGACCACAAGCCGTGCAACCCGCGCGAGAAGGAGCGCATCCAGAACGCCGGCGGCTCGGTCATGATCCAGCGGGTGAACGGCTCGCTGGCGGTGTCGCGGGCGCTGGGCGACTACGACTACAAGTGCGTGGACGGCAAGGGGCCAACGGAGCAGCTGGTCAGCCCCGAGCCGGAGGTGTGCGTGATGGAGCGGGCGGCGGAGGGCGACGAGTTTGTGGTGCTGGCGTGCGACGGCATCTGGGACGTCATGACCAACGAGGAGCTGTGCGAGTTTGTGCGCTCGCGGCTACAGGTGTGCGAGGACCTGGAGAAGGTCTGCAACGCCGTGGTGGACACCTGCCTGCACAAGGTGAGACGGGAGGCGCGCGCACACACACACACGCATGCATGCTAACGCACAGTTTTTTGGACGAAGTCCTGGAAATGTCACGATTGTCTGCTTGGATTTTGTTTCAACTGTTGAGACGTATGGTGACCTGCTGACCTTGTTTGGACTTTAGTTGAAGTCACATTACCTTCAATAGGAGACCCAAAACGTATTCCTTTTTAGGAAACAAACCTTAATGAGATAATGATTTGGGGATTTAATATGAGAAAGAATAGATCCTTCCACATCATCGTAGGACGTACTTGTGTCACTCGTAACACTAATTATGGGTGTGCTACTTTTTATACCAGGGCACGTATACCAAGACCATAGTCCAATGTGTGTTATCTTGTCCTATCGTCTACAACCCTGGCACATAAAAAGACAATGCCCATTATAAGGGCGACCTCTGGGTTCGTCCTACGATGAGGCCTGATCACCATGACGGAGGATTTACCAGCAAAAACATTGTAAACAACATACCCACGCCCATGACGAGGATCGAGTTTAAGTGATGGCTATGTATCAACCAACCCACGAGGCTGAAGGTCAATGCCGCGGTCTGACATTAAGAGTTGGTGAGGGATGGGGAACTGAAATCTTTCACCTGGGAGCAGCTACTCCCCGCTACTTATTTGAAATCACTTGTTGTGATTTCAAATAAGTCGTACTAGTTGTGACACGCATGATTGAAAAAAAACAACAGTTTTTGTTTCTTTTCTGTGCTCTGACTGCCTGAAAAGGTGCCAGGGAAAGCAGAGGAATACGTAAAATGTAAACGTAGGTTTGAAAGCGGAAGAAGAAAGTCTTCTCTGCTTTCAGGAAAAATATGATTATGTTGGAAAGGCTCACGCGTTTGTAACGCCCTGTCCTCCCCCCCCCCCCCCCCCCCCCCCTCACCCTAGGGGAGCAGGGACAACATGAGCGTGGTGCTGGTGAGCCTACCGGGCGCGCCCAAGGTGACCGAAGAGGCCCTGAAGAAGGAGGAGGACCTGGACAAATACTTGGAGTCGCGGGTTGAGGGTAAGTATGGACTGCGTCCTACTACCCCGATACCGCCAATTACCCTCCACGTTGTCACCGTAGTTTCCAGAAGAATCTCCTTGTATGATAATGAATTGGCGTAGATGGCGTTAAGGCACTCTTGTGTTTCTCACACATACGTGTGTGTGTTTGTTCCGGGGGTCCAGAGCTGCTGGGACGCTTCGGGGACGAGGGGGTCCCCGACCTGGTGTCTGTCCTGCGGAGCATCGCCACGGAGACCGTGCCCAACCTCCCACCTGGTGGAGGCCTGGCCAGCAAGTAAATAACAAACAGACACACAATGAGACACACACTGAGACAGACACAGAGACACACACACACACTCTCTCTACGCTCAGGAATCTGAGACGATGAAGAAGAGGGAGTCGTCTTTTTGTTAACACTAAACCTTGTTTGTTTGCGTGTCAACAGACGGAGTGTAATCGAGGCCATGTACAACAGGCTGAACCCACACAGGGAAGAGGAAGGGGTGAGTTCATCCGTTTGACCTCTCACTCTCTTTGACCATTCATCCTATCTCTTAGCCACACCCCCCAGCTGCATAAATAAGAGCTAGACTGCCTTAGTGTAGATTCAGAAGAACGCTCCTCTAAAGTTTATTCTGACTAATATATGTTGTGTGTGTTTGTGTGTGTGTATTTGTGCGTGTATGAAGAGGCGCTAGGACGAATGAGTGTGTATCTGGTGTCGACGGCCGGTTGGAGGTTGGTTTCGGGCGGACGAAAAATGGCAATCGCTGTCTGTTGAGACCCATTTTGACACATTTTTTAACATTTGTCTGCGAACCCTTTTTGAATGAACGTGCCAATTCTTCGGTTACAATCAGCAAGCTTTTCAACCCCCTTTCCGACCCATGACGTGTTTGTAGCTTTGATAAAGAATAAACAAGTGTCAACGTCAACATCTGCGAAAATTCACTGCGGTTTCATGAGGCCGTCTCTCCCTGAATTCCTTTGCTATTCGGCCAACGGCAGGCTCAAGGAAAGGATTGTGCTTTCGATCTCTGCAAGGGCTGTTAAGAGGATAGGTCGCTTTTGTTAGTTTTTTTTCCCGTGTGCGTCTTTGTTTTAGTGATGACAATCTTGGGAGGCAGGGTCTCTTTATCGCATAGTAATACGGGTGCAACGGTCCCTTTCTTCTCTCCTGCGTGGTCAACATCTCTGCTCCGTGGTCACATTTTTCTTGCGAGGGGAAGATTTTGCCACACTGGTGTCAACCCTGCTGTCGTCACGGCGGGCGGGCTTGTGTCTTCTGCTCCGAGTCCTGCTTTCGCACGACCGCCTACACGCGGTTGCTGCAGTGCTTGTTAGGTGTGTGTGTGTGTGTGTGTGTGTGTGCGCGCGTGTGTGTGTGTGTGTCTTTGTGCGCATGGCTTTTGTGGCCACGTGCACAGTCTGACCGTGGCGTGTCGCCCCAGGCCTCTGCGGGCCGAGGCAGTGCTGGAGAGGAGGAGTTGGAGGAAGAGGAGGAGAGTGCGGAGGGTGGAGGAAGAGGAGGAGGAGGAGGAGGAGGAGGAGGCGGCGGTGGCGCTGGCGCTGGAGGTGGCACGGCGGCCCACCTGCTGGAGGCCCTGCGGCAGTTCCGCCTGCACCACCGGGGGCAGTACCGCGCCGTGCTCGAGGAGTCCCTGTCCTCCTACCTCGTGCAGGGAGAAGACTCTGGCTCGGGCCCCGGGGCCCCCAAGGAGGGACAGTCTTTGGACGCAGCACGTCAGCGAGACCCGGCTGCCTCCCCTCCCTCGCTCCCCTCGCCCCCGCCCTCCCCCGCCGAGCCCGAGGCCGGCCCGGACGCCACCGGCCCGCCAAGCTTTCCCTCTGTCTGACCCCCCCCCCCCCCCCCCCCTCTCCGCTCGCCCTGCCGCCACCGCTCCTTCCTGCTCTTGAACAACCCTGTGCCACCCACCCCCCCCCCCGTACCCTGTCACGACGACCTCCTGACCACGGGGCCAAACTGCCCTCTCCTCTTCCTCCTCCTCCTCCTCCTCTTCCTCCTGCCATCCTTAGCGCGGCTGACTCCCCTCCGGGCAGAACCAAAGCCGGTCCATCGTCCTCTGGCGCGTCTTCGGGCCGGCCCACCCCCCCACCCCCCTCCCCCGCCGGGCTTTGAATCACCTCTAGCCCTCTACCGCTTCAATATACTAACCGCCACCGCGCAAAACCCTGCCCAATCCTGCCTTCCTCCCCACGAACCGCACCACCACCACCACCACCACCACCACCACAGAACAGCAGCAGCAGCAGCCGTATCAGACAGTAGGGCCCAGACGGTGGCGGGGAGGGGGGGGGGGGGGAGGGAGAAAGAGACTCAGCCTTCAGTTCGCCGCTGTGCTGCTTTCAGACGTCCTCCCAAGCATGGGCTTGAATGTGCGCCTGTGTACGTCTGTGGCTGTCTGCGTGGAGAGCGGTGTGGGGGAGAAGGGAGTGGGGGGGGACGGGACGGCCGGACAGTGTGGGAACTTCTGGTAGCAAAAACCAACCAAACCATGTGATTTGTGTTTTCTAGTCCAGGCTACGTTGAGGACTGTACTTTCACATCATCCACTCCCCACCTCTATAGTGTTCCCCCGCATATAAGTATATCTCCCACATCTTTTCCTGAACTCCCCCCCCCCCCCCCCCCCCTAGCCTTTATACGAACCCTTTCACAATACTACAGGATATTTTAAACCAGACTGAATACCTCTTCTTAGGAGTCTTGTTAGTGCTTTCTTTCTTGTTCTTCGATTTCTTTTCTGTTTTTAAAACAAAAGGCTCACATGTTACCGGTCAGCTGGGGTCTGCTTACTAGTGTCATAGAGATTGTATAATGCACTAATACTGACAACACGAACCACGGCGATGCACAAATGATGAATCGCTGTACCAGCCGTGGAGAAAAAGCTCCTGAAGTCAGAATTTGGGTACAGACAGACTTCAGACAAGAAAATGTAAAAAATAAAAAATATTGTAATGGTAGGGAGGAAGGTTGTGGAGTATGGCCTCTATTAATGCCCCCTACCTGCTAGAATTGGAAATGCATACACTTGCAATTACTTCTAATCGATCTATAGCTTCACTGTACGTGGACCACTATACGAATAAAAGCTCTTCGTACGTGTGTCTGTCTGATTGTAAATGTTTGTGTGCTGTTGTTTTGGGGCCAAGAGCCAAAATAGATCAGTTTCCTCCCACGTTAAAGCGAGCTAACAAATTTTTTGGACGAAACAAATAATGTAATAAAAGAACCATTGTTTCACGTGACTGACTTTTTGTACCTCAACACTGATTCCCCTATGAAAACTTCCTCTCTTGGGTTGCCGTAGCTTAATTTCTCGGGCAGTGCCTGTCGCGAAAGTTCAGGGTATCCATTCCCCACGCAGTAACATTAACAAAACAAAAACAACATTCACTGGGCGTGTAAAGTACTGTCTGAAATACAACCCCCCCCCCCCCCATATAAATGCATTTAGACGTGCAGCTTGGCATCCTGTAGGTTGAGGGTCAGAGTTAATGCCGTGTTGTGCGAGGCCACCACTAGGTTGTTATTGTCCGGCCAGGTGAGCCGACTCAGGTAGTACATGTGTTGGCAGGGGGGAGGGGGGATTTATACAGGGGGCATTTAAATGGATGTACTCCTTGGCAGGAGTGATCGAACCCCCCCCCCCCCCCCTTCTCTCGTGCAGGTCTCTTTCTCTTTTCCTCTCTAACTCTTGTGAACCTCTCGGATGTAGGGAAGGGAAAGCGGAGCGCACGCCGTGAGAAACACGGTCAGTGTAAACTCTGGTCGCCAGCTGTCGTACAGAAGTGCAGTGCCGCGTTTTCGGAAAAAAAACCTCTGAACACCTCTCTTCCTCCCGCCCTTGTGCTCTTCTCTCCCCTCAGAGTGCCGGTGACCTGGAGGATCCCTGGTAGCCATGGTAACAACCCCTGCCCCTCCCCCCCCCCCTCCCATGTCTCCTCCCAGTGATCAGTGCAGCCGTCGATTTGGAGGAGTTACCCAATGGTTTTTTTTATTTTATTTTTTGGGGGGCCATGGCTCCTCCACTTGGAAAGAAGGCATGCAAAGTGTGCTGGGAGAGCTGGGGGCGAAACGCGTGTGTGTGTGGCAACGAGGATGATGATGATGATGACGACGACGACGAGGATGAAAACGACTACTACACACACACACACACATACTACACACCTACACACACATGCACACACACACATGCACCGATCACCCCCCCCCACCCTGCCCGAGGAATCTCTACAGAAATATTAAGAAATTAAGGACTGATCGTATTGGTAGACATGATTATTTTTTTCCATTGAGGGTTATTTTTTTTTCAGTGTTTATCTTTGTTTTTTTTTGGAATGTTGACATTGATCACATGACTTCAAAAGGATTATGAGGACCTATTGTGTTGTGCGTGTGTTTATGTGTGTGTGTGTGTGTGTGTGTGTGTACGCATGTGCGTGCCCATGTGAGTGTAACAATGTCTTGCAGAGGGGCCGAGGTGAGAAGACGTCAGACAAAAGACTGGGCAATATTTCTCCTCTCACGGCCTTGTTCAGTCCTGCGAACCCCCCCCCCCCCAACATATACGCACACTCAAACAGGCACACTGCAGCACCCAATAGTATTCTTACTTGGTGTCCCAAATTATCACCTTATTCAAACTGGTGTTAAAAGGAGAGGGTTGTGGAACGTTTCTGTGGGTGTGTGTTCCCCCCCCCCCCCCCCTAATAAGAATAAGAAAAATACGAATGTTGTCCCAAGAGTTGAGCTAATTGCTGTGCTCGTTGTTTAGAGTGGCTCAGAACCCCTCCCCTCCTAAAAGCAGGAAAACTGGCCGCTTCACATGCACACACACAAACACACACACCACCAATACCATTAGCAGCTACCTGGCCGTACAGTGGTGGTGTGGGCCTGTGCCTCTCACCTGCTCACCTGGCCTCTGTCACCCCCCCCCCCCCCCTCCCTCCCTTGCGGCAGACCCCAGCTACCCTCCATGTCTAACACAGTTTTTAACCCCCTCCTCTGGTTCTCAGACTGCATTGGTAATGTTTGTATTTTGCCGTTGTTTGATTGCACTCACATTTGATTACAGAAAGCGTCTATATATGAAATAAAACTCCTGCCAAGGGCCAGTGGTCGCAGTCTCCTTCAATTGTGTTTGCGTATGCGTGCGTGTGTGCGCAGACACATCTGCTCACTGATCTTATTTTATTTTCAGAAGTGATGAGGTGCCTTCTTCACGCAGTTTATCATAAACCGTAAATCGACACACAATTTTGCTGAAAGAAATCTTCCAGCCCTTGCATTGTAGCACGATTCATACTTTTGACGTCATTATCGTCGTCCACCCATGTGGGGCCCGCGACGAGTGCGCGCAGTGAATAAATGCCACAAGACGAGATCTGCCGTCACCCATATTTATATAATTCTTCCATAGAACAATATAAAATACAGTTAGATTGTGTTGAACTCCTGGGGATGTAAATGCAGTTTTCTTTTCTAAATCGCATGCGTGCTCTTCTTCTTGATTATAATGGCGTTTGGCAAACAACGTTGTGGTTCATTACCGCCCCCAGCGGGCTTGGAGGACGGGTCAGGAAACTCGCGTGTGTTGAAGGCGGACAGACGCGGACGTTCAGCTGTGATGTATGATTGATATGATTGTAGAACCGCGCGCGCGTCCGCGGGACAAGTACACGTCCGCAGCTAAACGCAGACGCGGAAAGTATGTCCGAGCCTTTAGTGTGCTTTTCTAATGTATAATCTCTTTTTGATTGTTCTTCAGACAAAGCCATGTAATTTATAAAAGTAATCTATAGATTAACTGGCAAATACTTTTTTGAGTTGCAGCCCGAATCGAATCAAATAACATTGGCCAAATAGAAGGATTAGAACGAAAGATTTCAGCCCGCCCCAATCCTCCAGTAAAAAAGGAGCAATATACAAAATATACAAAACACAGAAGGTCTAATCTGTCACTTTTATCTAAATTTGATCCTGATCTGTAATCATAATCATGGAGTATCTTAAAGGTGTTTCCAATCTGGAGGAGGGGGGGGGGGGGGGGGGGGGGGATTATAGGATTTCAGTGTGCCCAAATGCCCATGTAGATCTGTGTCTATGTACGTGCACGTGATACACTCTACCCTGTTGTCCCATGTGATGACATGCACCACTCTGGCAAAGTAGAGGTTTGAGTCGAAGAAAATGTTTCTTACAAATCCACAAATGTTTAATTATGTCAACGCTCCATTGGCCACTTATCAGAGCTTTTCAAATCGGTGTTCTTTTACACCTAACTTCAGATATGAAGGTTAAACTTGTTCATATACACAAATTTAACATACACCGACTGATTCGTCTCTGTGCACTGAGTTGCAGCTGTGCCGTCTTTATACTTTTGTAAAGCGTTTAAAGCGGTGGCGGGCATTAAGTGAGTCCCTGAGTGAGTGCGAGGTGTAGAGGGAGCGCTGTATTCTTATGGCTCCTGCAGAAAGGGCCAACAAAGGTACCTGCGCTGATATCTGCTCCATTCATGCACCTCTCAAGGCTGGCCAGCGCCATTCGATTTCCAACCCTCTTAAGATCTCCCATATGGGGCCTATAGGAGGATCTGCCAGTACTGAGCTTTATGTGCATGTTGTGCTCCTTGTAGTGCTCTGTCTCTCTCTCTCTCTCTCTCTCTCTCTCTCTCTCTCTCTCTCTCTCTCTCTCTCTCTCTCTCTCTCTCTCTCTCTCTCTCTCTCTCTCGCCAACGCTCTCTCTCTCTCTCTCTCTCTCTCTCCCGTGCATATAATATTTCTCTCTCACCTCCATTTGTAACCTTGACTGTTTGGGGGGCAGGGGTGGACGACGACGATGACAACACACATTTAGATCCACACACAAACACACACACACACACACACACACACACACACACACACACACACACACACACACACACACACACACACACACACACACACACACATACTTAGTTTTCCATCTCAAAAAGTATGAGATGCATATCAAACTAGAATCCACTCCTCGGAATTATATTTGATCGCACATGTGATTTGTGTGAGTGGTTTTTGGGTGTGCGGGTGGGTGTGCACAGGAGGGAGATTGCACATGCACGTGTGCCTCTTCAGTGTGTTTATGAGCATATGATTTTGAGTGGAGTAATTTAGCAGATGAGCATGAGGCCATTGTTAGAGGGATAATCCGGCTCTCGCTGCTCAGAAGGGTTAACACGAAGCAGATTAGGCCAGATTACCCCTGACCACACCAGACAGGGCTATCCCCCTCCCACCCGCACACACATGGCCCTCCCTTTCGCTCTCCCTCCCTTCAAGCCAACCCCCCCCTCCCCCCCCCCTCCCTCACTCATGCACAGATATACTTTACTCTGCCCCTCAAAAGCTGTCTATTTCCCTTCAGCTGTTCCGCTCGTTTTCACCATATCTCTGGGACCTCTGGTAGTCCAATGGGCTGTCTCTGTTTCTTTCTCCAATATTGGTGCACTTTGTGATAGTAAAAAAAATTGAATCCTCTATTGAGGCTTTTTTTTCTTTGAGAATTTGAAGTGCAGAATCATGTAACAAATGATTTTGGCCAAAGATATTGGAATATCAATACTTGCATTTTGGTCGTCAAATTATCAAAAGAATAAAACCTTGTTTTCATCATATATGTCATGTATTCATGAGGGGGTTGTTTTGTGTTGAGTAGATATATATGTTGGTTGAGACCCTCCTTTTAATTCTGATGCAACGCAATATGACTAAACTCTGGTGAGTGTGCATGCTGTTTGTATGCATTTATGGGCATGTGTGTGTATGTGTGCATGTGTGTGGTGTGTTTGTGTGTGTTTGTGTGTGTGTGTGTGTGTGTGTGTGTGTGTGTGTGTGTGTGTGTGTGTGTGTGTGTGTGTGTGTGTGTGTGTGTGAACGCAAAGATACATGCGTGTGTATCTGTGTGGATGTGGAAGCGGTTGTGGAAGTATAGTTTACAGCTAGATTTGTCTCTTTTGTAATATATTTAGAACCCAACCCTGTCAGCTCTAATTAGAGTAGTACGTTAATTCCCTCTCTTAAAGCATCCCACCCTGACTTCACCTCCGGGACGCAGGTGGTCGCACAGCCCACCAGTAGAACCGCAGGATTAACAGGAAGTATCAGGTGGACGTCCAATCAGGGGGTGGGATTAGCAGGCGAGGCACAGTTACCTGGATACCCGTCCTCCACAGTGTTCTGGTGTGGGGGTCAGACCCCGGTCATCTAGTGACTACACTTACACTTACACACACACACACACACACACACACACACACACACACACACACACACACACACACACACACAGACACACACTGACACACACACACACGTACATGTGTGCAGACACAGAAACACACAGAAATA
>NC_079429.1:7649690-7652190 GCF_026213295.1 Gadus chalcogrammus
AGCCCCGCGTGGAACCAGGAGTTCTGTAGCGAGGTGCGGGAGGGCCGCAGCCTGGAGCTGTCCGTGTTCCACGACGCGCCCATCGGCTACGACGACTTTGTGGCCAACTGCACCATCCAGCTCGAGGACCTGCTGCAGAACGGGACGCGCCACTTTGAGGACTGGGTACGTACGCAGTGAGGTGTGTGTGTGTGTGTGTGTGTGGTGGGGGGTGGTGGGGGGGTGTGTGTGTGTGGGTGGGGGGGGGGCTCACTATGTAGAGCGGGTTGGCTGGTAACCGCACGGTTGCTAGTTTGAGTGCCGAGGTGTCCCTGAGCAAGACGCCTCACTCTTGCTGCTCCCGGCGAGCGGGCTGTCGCCCTGTGTGGTTGACTCTGCCGTCGGTGTGTGAATGTGTGCACGAATGGTTGAATGTCAGGCAATATTGTAGCGCTATGGATGAAAGCGCTATGTAAATGCAGTCCATTTACCGTATGTGGGTGTCGATGTGAACATGGCCCAAGTCAGAATGGAAACCTGGCTGCTTCAGGTGGGATTGATGCGGTCCGTGGGTGGTGTGTTTGGGTCTGAGGAAGCCCAAAGGGTTCCTTGTTTCGTCTTCGTCATCATCATCATCATCATCATCGTCGTCGTCTTCATCGTCAGCATCATCGTCAGCAGCATCATAGTGGTCGTTGTCATGCCGATCGCAGTTACCTCTGGCATGGTCGTCAGGACCGGTCTGACCTTTTTGTTGGATGGTGGTATCCATTACTCATGTCTGTCATCCAGGTTCTTGGATACAGGCAAACTGTGTGAGCCCAAGTCAGGTCTGCTTATGGGCTTTGATTGTAAACGACAAGGATATGGCTCCAGGCTTCTTGTAGGCTTCCTTGAGAAGAACAACCAAATCCCCATACAGGTAACTAAAATAAATCAGTATCTGAATCCACTGTAAATCGATTTGGATGAAAGCATTTGCTAAATGACCACATGGTCAATCACGGGCCTGCTATTCTGAACATTCACTCGCTCTCACTCTCGCTCTCTTTCACTCTCTCTCTCCCTCTTTATCTCTCTCTGACTCTCACCTCCGCCCTCTCTCCCTCTCTTTCACTCTCTCTCTCTCCCTCTTTATCTCTCTCTGACTCTCACATCTGCCCTCTCTCCCTCTCCCTCTCTTTCACTCTCCCCCCTCTCTATATCTCTGACTCTCAACCCCACCCCCCTCTCACTCTATCTTTCTCTCTGACTCTCACCACCCACACTCTCTCCCCCTCCCTCTCTTTCACTTTTCCCCTTCTCTATCTCTCTGACTCTCACCTCCCACCCCCTTTCTCCCTCTCCTCCATTTGTCACATTCTGTAAATCAGCCCCCAAAACGTCTTGACATTCACTCACACCTCCTCAAAGAGCTGTGCAACCCCAACAAGCCCCCTGTGTGTGTTTCCCCGGTAAGTCTGCCCGGATACTCACCACCACCTCCTCCTCCACCACCACCTCCTCCACCACCTCCTCCTCCACCACCACCTCCTCCTCCACCGACACCACAACCACCACCTCCTCCTCCTCCTCCCCCACCACCTCCACCTCCTCCTCCACCTCCTCCACCTCCTCCACCTCCTCCACCTCCTCCTCCACCACCTCCTCCACCTCCTCCTCCACCACCTCCTCCTCTTCCTCCTCCACCACCACCACCACCTCCTCCTCCTCCACCACCACCACCTCCTCCTCCTCCACCTCCTCCACCTCCTCCTCCACCACCTCCTCCACCTCCTCCTCCACCACCTCCTCCTCCACCACCACCACCTCCTCCTCCTCCACCACCACCACCACCTCCTCCTCCTCCACCACCACCACCTCCTCCTCCACCACCACCTCCTCCTCCACCTCCACCACCACAGATCCTCTCTGATGACAGTTGGCCACCGCATCAGGCTGCCCATCCCGTCATCCCCGGTCCCCAATTCCTCACATTCCTCAACAGCTTTCTGGCACCGGCAGAGTGAAATTCCCCACCCTCCCCCCTTCCACTCTCCCCCTCCACTCTCCCCCTCCACTCTCCCACTCCACTCTCCCACTCCACTCTCCCACTCTTTCCAACTTCCACAATCTGATTAGGTTTCACTGAGAAGCAAGAGGGCTGAAATCCCCCAGCAGAGTTTGGGAGGGCCCTGCCAACACACCCTGCCATCACCCTATTGGTTGGATGGATTCATATTCAGATTTCCTTTATATTCATATTCCTATTGGTCCGATGGTATCCGAAGCAGCATACAGTGTATCGAGAAATGGGTCGTGAATGATTGGTGGAGGTGGTAAGGGGTGTGTTGAGGAAGGATGCCTGTATGTAGGCCGAGGACATGCATGGGGTATCGAACGCCCGTACCCATGGGAAGACAGTAGTGAAAGAGTGACTGTAAATGTGTTGGTTTGATTCAGATATCTTGTTTATGGTGAGGCTATGCTCAGCTCAGGCGGTCTGTTGTTAGGCCAGAGTATGTCAATACAGGATGCATTA
>NC_079429.1:7659690-7664690 GCF_026213295.1 Gadus chalcogrammus
AACAGACTCATGTCGTAAAAAAAAACGATAAGCTCTGCTGTTTCATAATGCTGATGTGTTTACTCGGAACAAAATAAACTAAATTGCGGAAATGAAAAACTTTAACTGGATCAACGTCCTGGGCCCCTTTTAAATCGTGGTATATATGAGTGTGAATGTGAGAAGCGTGTGAGGGCGGGGCTTGAGACCTCGGTCAGGGGAAGAGCTGCCAATCAAAGCACGGTAAATTGAAGTGACTCTAAGATGCTTTCCTGTAGTGATTACATGTTTCCGGCTGCTGCTGTATTGTGAACCCAATGGCCGGTTCACACTTTAACATAATTAGGATTTAAACAGACGCGGTAAAAACGGTAACGTCGAAGACGGCAGCGTTCTGGACTCATGACAGCTGTAATGTGAGCGTTCCTATAGGCTCTACTCCTGGCCTGTCCTCATCACCCTCCTCCTCACAGGAATGTTCTGGTTAATTCTGTGACTCAAAGGGGGTTTCTTGTTCAGAGTAGAACGTCATGTGAATGTAGTTACTGTCCCTTTCATGTCTAGTGGTTCAGGTCATGTGTGCGTGTGTGTGTGTGTGTGTGTGTGTGTGTTTCTGTATCACTGACATCGCTGAGGCTCCATATAAACTGGGTTTTCAGGGGAAGTTAGACTGAGTCAACCCGTTGAAGCTGCTTTTGTTCGCAGTCTATATATATTGAGAGTGAAGGTGTTTCTAAAAACGAGGTAAAAATAAACCCTTTTCTTTTCCAGTACAGGTACAGTACAGAGTGGGTGCAGCAGACACCGGGATATTTGGAGAACTCTGATATATAAAGGTCCACCTCTGTTGACATTGTCTAGAGATGAGGGAATTTCAACACAACCCTGTCTGTTGTCTTCTCTCTGTCATTCTGCCTGCCTTTCTGTTGTCTGTCTGTCTTCATCCCAGCCTCCATCAAACCAACCTGCTGCAAATTAAGTTTGTGCGTGTGTTGGTCGGTGTGTGTGTGTGTGTCCTGTCCTCCACACACACAAACACCAACACACACACACACACACACGCACACGCACACGCACACAGACACACACAGACTTTTCAGGACACAAAATTCCCATCGATCCAAACAAGGACACATTCCCTAAAACCCTCTTTCCTTCGGAGCAGCACATACAAAAAGTTTAAAAAAATAAATAATGGCTGAGCCCTCCATTTGCACACCCGGTACATCACCATATTACTCAGAAATGTGGGCGAATCCCATCGCTGATGCACCGTTACGCAAGAGGCCATGTTTAGGGATTAATGCTGCCGCGTTTTTCAAGTGCTGGATGACAAGAATCAGCCGGTGTTTATGGGTCATACAAATCTGCTGTCTGTTATGTATCAGGCATAAATAACAAGATGGGCCCATGTACACCGTGGAGTATAGTCACACGGGCACACAAAAACACACCCGCAAGAACGCGCGTAAGCTTTTACGAACAAAGCTCGCCATTTGATGCTTGATAAACTTTTGTGTTTGGTGCGCGCACGAGAACACGGCCTTTTGGTCTGCTTGTGTGTGAGCGTGTGGGGTTACACACACACACAGGTCTGTCCGTGTGGGTGTCATCTCAGGGCAGAGTGTCTCTGTAGGTTCGCCCTTGGCTGGTCGTGTCAAGACTTCTTCAATAGGTGCTTTGGGGTTGAAATGTGAAGCGTGATCAGCCTGCCTCATGTTAACTGATAACCTGATGCCTGTCTGCGGCCCCTCAGATGCACCCTATTGAGCAGGAAGACTTTTCTCAAGTGTCCGTCTTGTAGTAAAAAAATATTAATGTGTTGTGTTTTGACAGAAGGGTAAAAAAAAAAGGGACAAAAAAACTGAATTTAATTTATTTTTTTGTTTTATTTCAGGGATCAATATATCATATTATATAAGTTAATTAAAAATGGTAAACGATCGACCTATAATCATAAGTGTTGTGACCGATCGCCAGAAGGCCCGGCACCAACCTGTAGTCTCCGTTCAACGTTGCGTAGTGTGTTGCCTGATCCTTAATGTGCCGCTGAGGGAGGGAAGAGGCCGAAGAGACGTTCAGACATACAGGGACCGATACATGGCAGCTGAAGCAGCATGTATATAATGTACATGTACCCAGAACACGCACACAAAGCACGCTTTGTGTGTGTGTGTGTGTGTGTGTGTGTGTGTGTGTGTGTGTGTGTGTTTGTACGTACATGTGTGTGTCTGTGTACGTATATGTGTGTGTGTGTGTGTGTGTGTGTGTGTGTGTGTGTGTTTGTATCTGAGCATTGCATAAGAGGATCTACTGCTGTCCCAGAGCTTAACTAAGGATTTAAACCTCTCTCCCTGTCTCTCTCTCTCTCGCTGACTCTCTACCACTCTCACTATTCCACTCTCACTCACTCTCTCTGCCTGTCGGTAATCTCTTTAATTGCATGTATATTGCAAGAGGGGGATGTCATTATTTGTTTGGATAGATCTGGGTGGGTGTGAGCATGACCATATGTTTTAACATATATGTATACACATCTTATTCTGAATATCAAGAAGTTAAGAAGATCCCAGACTGCACAATGACGCATCAATTGTTGACCGGATTCATCATGGATTTTTTTTTCTTTTTAAAAAATACTGATTCACTCTCATTTCCGGACTTCTGCCGACTGTCTAAATCTATGTAGTTGTCAAAATAGGATGCATATAATGAATTAAGACATGCCCAGCCTTAACATGGTGTATTCAATGAATTTGCATGCCCAGGAGTCCTCACTCCTAATGTGTGAGCTGCGTGCTAAAAATTAGACGGCTATATTTATTCGGTTCCTCACACGTCGCTCTCCTCTTTGTCATCCTCGCTGCAACCTCCACTCCGCTCGGCACAGTGTGTGTACACTTGGGACGTTAATCCTGTTTGGTTTGCCAGTCCATCACGTTGCATAGGTGGTGATGATGATGGTGATGGGGGTGATGATGATGTAAAAGAGTATATTTGAGGGCTGCTTTTCTTTGTGTTTTGGTTTGTTTTGGTTTTGTGTGGGGAAAAAAAGAAACATGTTTCCATTCGCATTCCTGAGGTTTTGCTTCTTAATGAGTTGTAGATGAGCTGACCTTGATCTCTCTCTCTCTCTCCCTCTCTCCCTCTCTCCCTCTCCCTCTCCCTCTCCCTCTCTCCATCTAGATCGACCTGGAACCAGAGGGGCGGGTGTACGTGGTCATCGATCTATCTGGCTCCTCCACTGAGGGTATGTCCTTTCACATGCTGACACACACGGAGGATGCAGGGTGGCAAACCTGGAGGGTTTCAAACCTACAACCTCAATGTACTACACAGTCCACCTGTAGCTGGATGCCTGTTCCCTACCTGCTCATTAGCCAGCTGTTAACATTACTTTGGATTAAGGGGTCTACATAAATATGAAAATAGTATCAGGCTAAATCGTACGATTTTTATGCACCAGACGATTATGGGAAACTTGTTTACCTCCTCCCACTTAGTATCTGGGACAGGCAAGAACAATCTCTCGCAGCCCTCTCTCCCACTCCTCACCTTCCTCCCTCTCCTCCTCCCCCTCCTCCTCCCATTCCCGGCTTCTCTGTGAACTTGTATTCCCAACACACACAAACGCATGCACATACACAAACATACACGCACACATTTTGTCTGTGGTCCTACCCACATGGTGCGAGAGAGAGAGGGAGAGAGAGAGAGAGAGGGAGAGAGAGAGAGAGAGAGAGAGAGAGAGAGAGAGAGAGAGAGCATGAGACTAAGTCAAAGGCCCAGGGCTTCCCCTTGCTCAGTTTCCTGGGTTCCTAGAAAGCTACTGTTTGGGTTCCTAGTAGTGCCCTCTGCCTCCCTCTCTCGCTCCCCTGCACAACCTCCCTCTACCACTCTCTCTACCACTATCTCTAACACACACTCTTTCGCATGCCTCAATCGGATGTGATTATTGAGGGCATTTTTGACCTTTTGTATGGGGATTTTTCTAGATCTGTGTGTCACCGAGCATGTGTCACACAGTGAGCACACATACTTTAAATGTATTCTACATGAAATCACCAGGACATTAGGCTTCAAACCCGGAACCTCTTGGCTGCAGCAAGGAGCTAAGAGTCCTCCATCAAGGTGTTTCTTTGGTTGATTAAACAAAGGCTATTTTCGGATGACGCAAGAATCAGAGATCTGCATTTGTATTACATTTAAAGAGTTGGGATTACTAAAAGAGTTGGTCTGAACTATGAATAGTATTCATTCATTCATAGCCTATGCAGTGACTGCTGAGATTATTATTTGTTTACTATTGGATTGTACTAGCTTGAATTATGAAAGCACTAGTGTAGCATTGTTTTCATCTTTAATCCTTACGTATCAATTGATTGATTATTGATTAAAGTTATCAATCAATGCCATCTGGAAATGGCCTTCCAGCCCCATCTTCCTTCCACGATGTGAGATATCTTCCAGGGAAAGCCAGATATTGCCTAGGGACAAAACGTAGGAGGATATGAATTACATCCTCTGTGTTGTCATTGGCTCACCTAAATGTGACAAAACAAAGCGTCCCATTGGTCCTCGGCTCTCCAGGGGAGGGGAGACAACATGCTGCGATGCTATTGGTTGATGTGTGACCAGTGCAGGCATGGTAACCTCGTCCCAAAACCCATTTGTATCTGTCGAGGAAGTTGATTATATAAATCTAACCGTGGAGACAACAACAATCCGTCTTCGTTTGAGGTGATCTTGAATGTGATATTATTTTGTCCAGTATTCACAGCTTCATATATATGCTGACTGGCACAGACCATAATCTTCACATCCGGGTTCAGGGTTAAAAAAAAACTCTCACCTGATGTGTGGCCTCTTTCAGTACATAACCCTGGGGCGAGCTGTAAAGGGTCTCTCTCTCTCTCTCTCTCTCTCTCTCTCTCTCTCTCTCTCTCTCTCTCTCTCTCTCTCTCTCTTTCAAGCTGCAAGATTCAAAGGGCTTAATTGTAATGAGAAACGTTTTACAAATT
>NC_079429.1:7672190-7677190 GCF_026213295.1 Gadus chalcogrammus
GGCTGACTAATGTTCTGGCGGCTAAAATGGCTGAAGACCAAAGCGCACAGCCGTGTCGGGACAGACGCAAAATAATGTTGTTGATTTTTGGCGTCCGAAATAGACTGGAGGCTAATTTTAGGGCGAGGGGAAAAACACAGCCTGCTCACGTCTGCTCTGGGATTAGGGATCTCCAGACAGAGGCGAAGTCAGGTAGCGTAGTGAGTGGCTAAGGCGATTGACTCCCAATCTAGATGGAATGTTCTTGGTTTGATTCCCTGATGTCACCGCCTAACACTGGCTTTACCGACGGGCCCTGGCCCCTATCCAAGCCTGAGCAAGATGTCAAACCCCGATCTACACTCCTGGATAACCGGCCTCGGTTCCCTGTGGTTTGCTTTGGATTAAAGTGATTACTTAACTCAGGGATTACCTAGTGATGGATAACTAGATTATCTAGCTCCATGTGGATGAGGACAGCATCAAGATACACTGATGTTCATTCTGTCTGTCTCTGTCTGTCTCTGTCTCTCTCTCTCTCTCTCTCTCTCTCTCTCTCTCTCTCTCTCTCTCTCTCTCTCTCTCTCTCTCTCTCTCTCTCTCTCAGCTGCCTCCAGGACAGGAGCCCCCCCAGTCCCCCCCGGAGCTGTCCCAAACTGGGGACGACAGCTTCAGCCTGCCAGCCGTCCCTACCTCCCCCTCGCAGCAGGGTAACACACACACACACACACACACACACACACACACACACACACACACACACACACACACACACACACACACACACACATATATACACAAACATATATACACACACACACACACACACACACACACACACACACACACACACACACACACACACACACACACACACACACACACACACACACTCAGTCAAACACGCACACACACTCAGTCAAACACGCACACTGCAAATGCATGTTCGCTCATTAATGTTGGACGTCAAGTGATGATTTTCCCTGGCACTGGGCAGGTATTTTCAGAGGCTGCTAATTGCCATCTGGACCCACACAGACGATCTCGCTGCTGCGATTCTCACGTCACCCAACGACTCTATTCTGGGCCGCTGTTTGTTTTTATTCATTGCGTGTTTTCCTGGCCGTTCAGACCTGACGGAGCTGGAGCGCCTCAACAAGGCGCTGTCCCTGGATCAGCCGGGCGTAGGCGACACCACCTCCCAGTCCTCCTCCTCCTACTCCTCCTCCTCGTCCTCGTCGGCGGGCGGCCGGGAGAACGGACAGGGCCAGAGGAGGACCCTCAAGGACTTCAGCTTCATCAAGGTCCTGGGCAAGGGCAGCTTCGGCAAGGTACGCTGGGCGAGAGACATAGGGAGAGAGAAGGAGAGTGAGAGAGAGACATAGAGTCATGGAGAGGGAGAGGGAGAGAGAGAGAGAGAGAGAGAGAGTGAGAGAGAGAGAGAGAGAGAGAGAGAGAGAGAGAGAGAGAGAGAGAGAGAGAGCGCTATATGGAGTGCTATAGAGAGAGAGAGAGAGAGAGAGAGAGAGAGAGCGAGAGAGAGTTACAGAGAGAGAGAGAGAGAGAGAGAGAGAGAGCGCTATATGGAGTGCTATAGAGAGAGAGAGAAAGGGAGAGAGAGAGAGAGAGAGAGAGAGAGAGAGAGAGAGTTACAGAGAGAGAGAGAGAGAGAGAGAGAGCGCTATATGGAGTGCTATAGAGAGAGAGAGAAAGGGAGAGAGAGAGAGAGTGAGAGAGAGAGAGAGAGAGAGAGAGAGAGAGAGAGAGAGAGCGAGAGAGCGAGAGAGAGTTACAGAGAGAGAGAGAGAGAGAGAGAGAGAGAGAGCGCTATATGGAGTGCTATAGAGAGAGAGAGAGAAAGGGAGAGAGAGAGAGAGAGTGAGAGAGAGAGAGAGAGAGAGAGAGAGAGAGCGCTATATGGAGTGCTATAGAGAGATGAGCTAGATAACAGAACGGGGAGGAAATCTATAATGCTTTACAGTGCCATGGGGATACAGAGTTTTGCAGCAACACAAGGTACAGTCTTAGTTCTTTAACTCAGTTACCGCGGACAAAGTGCATTGTTGTGTACGGTAGGCTGGAATCCATGGGGTATTTTTGACCCTAACCCAAGTTATTGTTAGCGTATGTATTTCAGCATTTCAATGGAACAGATTCACAGAGGGCTTTGAACGAAACCTTGTATAGTTTCAGGGCGGGTTGCAACTTTAAGCTATTTATACAATTCCCATCCCCTATCCCTCCACCCAACCTCCTTTCCTTGCATCCTTTCGTTCCTATCCATCACAACACACACAATATCACCCTTTCTTCCATTGTTAATGATATGCCCCCCCCCCCCCCTCCGACCCCCTCCCCCAGGTGATGCTGGCCGAGCTGAAGGGCACGGAGGAGGTGTTTGCGGTGAAGGTGCTGAAGAAGGACGTGATCCTGCAGGACGACGACGTGGACTGCACCCTGACGGAGAAGCGCATCCTGGCCCTGGCTCGCAAGCACCCTTACCTCACCCAGCTCTACTGCTGCTTCCAGACACGGGTGGGTGCCCCAGGGTGCAGGGGGGGGGGGCGGACTGGAGGGTGTGATTGGTGTGGGTGTGTGAGGGTGGGGGTGGGGATGGGGGTTGATGTGTGTTTGATGTGTGTGTTGGGACTGGAGTGTGTGTGTGTTTGGTGTTTGTTGGTGTGTATGTGTGTGTGTGTGTGCGTGTGTGTGGGGACTGGAGTGTATGTTCGGTGTGTGTTTCTGTTAGTTTTTTTGTGTGTTGTGTGTTTGGTATGGGGTGTGTGTTTGTGTGTATGTGTGTGTGTGTTTGGGGACTGGAGTGTGTGTTTGCCGTGTGTGTGGAGTGTGTTGGGGCTGGTCTGAGTTCAGGGTGTGTGTTTGTGTGTGCTTTTGTTAGGAGTGTGTTTGGTGTGGGTGTGTGTGTGTGTTTAGGGACTGGTGTTCTCTCTCTCTTTCTCACTCTCTGTCTCTCTCTCTCTCTCTCTCTCTCTCTCTCTCTCTCTCTCTCTCTCTCTCTCTCTCGCCCTCTCTCTCTCTCTCTCTTGCCCTCTCTGTCTCTGTCTCTCTCTCTCTCTCTCTCTCTCTCGCCCTCTCTCTCTCTCTCTCGCTCTTGCCCTCTCTCTCTCTCTCTCTCTCTCGCCCTCTGTCTGTGTCTCTCGCCCCCTCAGGACCGGTTGTTCTTCGTGATGGAGTATGTGAACGGCGGGGACCTGATGTTCCAGATCCAGCGCTCCAGAAAGTTTGACGAGCCGCGCTCGCGCTTCTACGCCGCCGAGGTCACCTCCGCCCTCATGTTCCTGCACCGCAACGGGGTCATCTACAGGTGACCTTTGACCCTTTGGACCGGATGTCTTTAAATCAGACCCAAGAAATGTAGAGCGTTGCGTTATTTATCCTTGCCCCTTTCTTTAGCGTACTTCTTTCTCTCTCTCTTCTTCTTACATTTTTTATTTATTTCTGCCTATTTTTCTTTTATTTTCCCTCAACAATCCGTCTTCATTTGATGTTATCTTGAATGTGATATTATTTTGTCCGGTATTCACAGCTTCATATATATGCTGACTGGCACAGACCATAATCTTCACATCCTAAGGGTTCCGGGTTAAAAAAAACCTCTCACCTGATGTGTGGCCTCTTTCAGTACATAACCCTGGGGCGAGCTGTAAAGGGTCTCTCTCTCTCTCTCTCTCTCTCTCTCTCTCTCTCTCTCTCTCTCTCTCTCTCTCTCTCTCTCTCTCTCTCTCTCTCTCTCTCAATGTAAAAATTGACAACTCTGATATGAAAACATAGACAACAATTATTATGCATTGTTAAGCAAAGCTGGAGAAATCGTCTAATCAACTGGAATGACATCCGTTTTAGAGGCTTAATATTAGCAAAAGGTTTAAGTTGTCCCCAACGTCAGTTCACAATAAAGTTGTGTTAGTAAACCTTGAACGCTGTGGCCCCTCCTCAGGGACCTGAAGCTGGACAACATCCTGCTGGACGCCGAGGGCCACTGTAAGCTGGCCGACTTCGGCATGTGCAAGGAGGGCATCCTGAACGGGGTCACCACCACCACCTTCTGCGGCACCCCCGACTACATCGCCCCCGAGGTAAGGACCCCCGCCTGCGCTTTGGTCCAAAGAGACGTACAAGCTAGGCTAATGACAACATCGAAAAGCAACTGAACAGATGGCAGAGTGCTGCGGTAGCTTTTTTGGTATTATGCAAACAGTTACCACTCATCAAAGTGCTTTCAACATTATACAACCATTTCCCTCCATTTCTAGAGTGAGTGTGTGTGTGTGTGTGTGTGTGTGTGTGTGTGTGTGTGTGTGTGTGTGTGTGTGTGTGTGTGTGTGTGTGTGTGTGTGTGTGTGTGTGTGTGTGTGTGTGTGTGTGTGTGTGTGCGTGTGTGTGTGCTAGACTAGTCCTGAATAAATCGAAAATCAGCAAAAGTGCACAAGCCACCTTTGACCTGCCTAGCAAACTGGTTTGGGGATTTCCGCTGCATAACATAACATAACAGGGCTTTAAAAACACGGGTTACACCGCCTGCTCTGGCCCAGCGTGGCGTTATGTAGGGGTGTATAACCTCCTCCCCCTGCCTTCCTCCCTATCCCACCTCTCTCCCCCCCCCCCCCCCCCCCCCCCCCCACGTGGTGACCCCAGATCCTCCAGGAGCTGGAGTACGGTGCGTCGGTGGACTGGTGGGCGCTGGGGGTCCTGATGTACGAGATGATGGCGGGCCAGCCGCCGTTTGAGGCCGACAACGAGGACGACCTGTTTGAGTCCATCCTCCACGACGACGTGCTCTACCCCGTCTGGCTCAGCAAAGAGGCCGTGTCCATCCTCAGAGCGGTACGGGACCAACCTCTGCTCGCTGTTCGGCGTCTTCTTTGTGTCCTGTTTGTGTCTTGTTCGTGTCTTTATCAGGATTTGTTTAGTTCCTTCTTGT
This sequence comes from Gadus chalcogrammus, assembly GCF_026213295.1. Classification (NCBI taxonomy): domain Eukaryota; kingdom Metazoa; phylum Chordata; class Actinopteri; order Gadiformes; family Gadidae; genus Gadus; species Gadus chalcogrammus. The sequence goes on from NC_079429.1 coordinate 7,677,112, forward strand.
CCATGCCCTGTTTACCTGTTCCCGTCCTATTAACTTCCTGTTTACCTCTTGTCCATTTCCTGATTACTTCCTGTTCCTT
>NC_079429.1:7682190-7714690 GCF_026213295.1 Gadus chalcogrammus
GATAAGACTCTGATGTTGACACCTATTGTAGTGTTGGCTGCGAGAGGGACAGTAGTGTGTGTGTGTGTGTGCGCGTGTGTGATAGAGTGATGGGACCTTCCGCCTCAAGTTGACCTATCAATTTCCTAATTGTAATATAGCCGTGGGTGTATGGGGGGGGTGGGGGTGTGGGGAGGAGTGCAGTGAAGCACATTCACACATTTGGAGGCTCGTGGTGAGGCCATCTGCACTTCCGCCAGCCTGGATGCTCAGTTTGCACTACTGGGACCCCTCGTGTTGCGACATTCACATCCCCTTCACAGCTCCTCGGTGATTTGGCGAGACGCAGAGATTGATGTGACGAGCTGTGACCAGGCTGCTAATTGCAACACAGCAGAAGCTTCCACTGTGAATACCCGCCAGCAAAACAATCTTTATCACAACCAACGGCAGTATAACTTTTTTGGTTGTTTTTTTTGTAGTTTTTTTTATAATATGAAAGCTGACAGAGAAAAGAGAAGGTAAGAACCACATGTCCTAATTGGAAGCCGACATTTAATTTTTATAGGCCTACATGCGTTATTTCGTTAATTGTTATTATTAGATGAATTCTATAATATTTAGGATTTGAGTTGAGGCTCAGAGTGATTTAATAATTTACTATTCTGTGCGCAGTTGGGAGACAGAACAAGGTCAGGTAATAAGTGGATTTGAAGTTAAAGTTGCGATTTCACTTGACACAATTAGTTAAATTGTTAGTAGGTACATTATTTATTAACTTAAAACACGGCCCGTTGTTCGTAATACTATTTATGATTAGAAACATGTAGCCTATAGGCCTACAGAAATTTATAATTATGACAAATTAAACAATTATATTTCAAACCGGTATCATTATGTTTGTAAAGTAAACTACTCTTTTTTATGAAGAAAATTTATAATAAACAATAATTGTATCATTGTTAGATCGTTCCAATTTTAAAGTACACGAGGGACAAGTTTTATTTGTGTACGGTCCTCCTTCCTCCAGGGCGATCAGCCGCGATGCAGCGCGGAGTAGACGGAAGAAAGAGGCTGACGTGTTCACAGACCTATCGCACCTCCTGCCGCTGTCGCCCGACTTGGTGGCTCACCTGGACAAGCCCTCGGTCCTGCGTCTGACCATCAGCTACATGCACACCAGCACGTTGCTCACAGGTAGGCTGCATCAGGAAAGAAACAGGAAGAATACAACGATTCTACATAGGCTAATAAAGCGAAATGGATTCCAATGTTTCCACTACTGCGTCTCAGAGGAATGAAGCCCATGCCTTGTATTGTATTTGTATTATATTTGTATTGAGCCATCATAAAGGCGGTCAACAACAATAGGCCTACCCCCTTGACCATATATGTGCCAGTGCACCTCTAGTTTTAGTGGGAACACGCGCTTCAAATAGTCATGAAGTTCAAAACATATCTTTTAAAAACGAAATAAACCCCATCAAAAATAACCTTATTCTACCTTTGGCTTTTTAACGTGCTATATATAATATAACAATTATAAAATTTCAATTATTTCAATTATTTATCTTATGTTGACTTCTGTTAGGATTTGTGGTCCATGTGTGTGTGTGTGTGTGTGTGTGTGTGTGTGTGTGTGTGTGTGTGTGTGTGTGTGTGTGTGTGTCTGGTGTGTGTGGGTGTGTGTGTGTGGTGTCTGTCGTATGTGTGTGTGTGTGTGTGTGTGTGTGTGTGTGTGTGTGTGTGTGTGTGTGTGTGTGTGTGTGTGTGTGTGTGTGTGTGTGTGTGTGTGTCTGGTGTGCGTGCGTGCCTGTGTCCTTGTGTTAACGCATAAGATATCAGTGTTATGAGCTGAACGTAGCTTTTGGAGCCCCCTCTACACTGACTCCCAGGGGACAGCAGAATCTATATCCAATAGATTTACATTTCAACATCCCCTACCTTTAACCGACTCCATCGCCGTACTGATCCCTGGTTCAGACTATACTGCCGGTAGCTGTACGTCTTGGAGGGACCCGGGGAGTTACCGATGCGCGTGGTCTGTGGGGGAGGAGGAGGAGGAGGGTCTGAAGAAGAGCAGAGAGGCCAAGCTGAGGAGCTGGGGGCTGACCGAGGGGGAGGCTGAGCTTTACCTGGGGGTCTCCGAGGGCTTTCTGCTGGTGGTCTCCACCAAGGGAGACATGGTGTTTCTGTCTGATAATGTCTCCAAGCACCTCGGCCTGACTCAGGTGCACTGCACTGCACACACACACACACACACACACACACACACACACACACACACACACACACACACACACACACACACACACACACACACTCTTGCAGCTATGGATGCACACACAAACACATTAGAAAGCGCACACACACCATTTACATTTCTAGTTTTTTTCTATCAGGTCGGGTGGACCTCACTGTACGATGTATATGTTCACAGGTCAACCGTGACATAGAAACACCCCCATACATTCAGCAACACTTCCTGCCATGGTTTCGCTGAGGGTTGAGGTTTTCTGTGTATAATGTTTTTTTGGGCACACAGGTGGATCTGATTGGACACAGCTTGTATGACTTTTCCCATCCTTGTGACCACAAAGAAATTGGAAATAACCTCCGCACAACAGGTGTGTGGGTGTGTCAGTATGTGTGTGTGTGTGTGTGTGTTAGATAACAATGTATAAGTGTTAGTTTCATGAACACACCAAACAGTTTCAGTTAATAATTATCCTCTTCTTGGAAAGCCATCAGTTAACGGAAATGTTGCGTTCACTCCTTGATTTCACAATTTTGTTAGATTCCGTTATTTTGTTAGATTTAATAGATTATAATAACCTTGGTGTGTGGGCTATTGTGGATGTGTGCTATTTGCAATACCTATCATTAAATTAACAATCACACATTCAACAAAGAATATTGATGTCCGAAGGAAGGAATGACACATTTCTTTCTGTGTTCCTCTGCTTGCCGTTAAGCTTTTAACTCTGCGTATGTTTCAGGGGACTGCTGTTGGGCTGTCGAGAGAGACTTTGTCATGAGGATGAAGAGCACTTTGACACACAGGGGGAGGACCACCAACATCAAGTCTGCATCTTGGAAGGTTAGTTAAAAGGGGGTTATTTATTTATTTAGTTAAAATGATTAGAATATATGATAAGCTCATAGTTGTATTTATTTTTCAGCAATTTGTGTTCACTATATTATTACTATTTTCTACGTTTGTGTGTTGGAAACTTGTATTTTGTTACTGGCTGCAATAGACATGGAATGTTTTGGGTTGTTGCCCCCCCTGTGGAAGTTGGTTTTTAGAGAGCCCATAATTTGGGTAATGAGTGACACCTGTGTTTTTGCTACGGCGGTGCCTCGGTGAAAAGGGTCAATTGCCTAATAGAATAGAGTAGTAGTTAGTCAGTAACAGCAGGAGCTAGCAATTACAATTACTACCAAATAATAAATGCATCCCCGCATAGTCATCTATTGGTTTGTTGTACACTGGTGAGAGTTCTTTGCCTATATATTTTACAAATTGGCTTATGAAAACAAAATAAAACTGAATTTACGAAAATGCGTTTTGAAGCTGAAATCCATAACTTGTGCATTGACAGAGTTCCTCCTAAAAGCGATGCTGTGATTAGCATTTAGTTGCACTACACCAGGGGTCAGCAACCTTTTCAACATGCAGTGCCAGTTTGACATTTTCTCGTTAATGAGTGTGCCTTAAGCAACAATATATTAAATATTAAGCTGAATTATGAATTATTGTTATACACAGCGACCAAAAACATTTCCAGAAGACCTGAAATTGTATTATTTCCATATAGTCCACAATCATGCATCAACATTTTAAATATTTTTTTTTTTATATTTGCTACATGGGCTTACCAATTATAATTACATATGTCCCATCTTAAAACACCACTTTTAGAAACTCATTAAAAAAAATTTGAACTGTGAGAAATCTAAAAAACAAGAATAGATGAGAATGTTGGAACCATCCACATCAATTTCTTTAAGACATGTACAGCTTTGCAAAACCATGTGAAGGTGATGCATACAGGCCACTTGCAACGATATTTTAAATATTTTCTTCTCAATTGATCCCATTTCAGAACACTGCTTTCAGTAAATCAGTTGATCATATTTGCACTGCGAGGAAATGCCCAAAACAGAATAATGTGAAAAAAAATCGGTAGTAATAATTATGCTGCCGTATTGTCCGGTGACATTTTTAATAATAAAATAAAAAATAAGTTTTTATTTTATTTAATTTTTTGATTTATTTTAAGTGTGCCAATGATTAAGCTGCCGCGTGCCAGTGGTGGCACGCGTGCCTGGGTTGCCGACCTCTGCACTACACTATCCTACAACAAAGTAAAAAAACTTTTCAATAAACATTCAGAACTTATTTTTTACTTGTGCCTGCCCCTTCTGATTGGTCCAGGTCCTTCACTGTGAGGGCCGCATGAAGGCGTGCATGTCCTCCTCCTTCCCCTACTTCTCCTCCACCCCCTCCTCCACCTCCTACCTCCTCCTGAGCTGCAAACCCCTGCTGCTCTGCCACCGGCTGGTCATCACACACACCTTCACCAGCCAGCACCGCCTGGACCTGCGCTTCACGCGCTGCGACAGCAGGTGATAAGGTCAACGCATCAACACAGACAAAACACTTATCCGTCTCTGCGTGCGTGCACAGACATGGTCAAGACGTTGTCATTTGTTAAGGACATTTTTCAAGAGAGATGAGAGATGTCAATTTTATGAATACACACATTTTGCATGTACCTTTATGTGTGTCTGTGTATTCATGTGTATTCATGTATTTGTCTATATATGTGTGTCTTTCCGTGTGTGCTTGTGCTGCTGTGTGTGTGTGTGGACATATATGTGTGTGTGTGTATATATATATTTGTGTGTCTGTGTCTGTATCTGCATATAAATGTGTGTGTGTGTATATTTGTGTGTGTGTGTCTGTGTATACGTTTGTATATGTGTGCGTGTGTGTATATATATGTGTGTGTGTGTGTGTGTTTGTGTGTGTACGTGTGTGTATATATATGTGTGTGTATGTGTTTATGTTTGTATATGTGTGCGTGTGTGTATATATGTGTGTGTGTGTGTGTGTGTGTATACGTTTGTATATGTGTGCGTGTGTGTATATATATGTGTGTGTGTGTGTTTGTGTGTGTACGTGTGTGTATATATATATGTGTGTGTATGTGTATATGTTTGTATATGTGTGCGTGTGTGTATATATGTGTGTGTGTGTGTGTGAGTGTGTGTGTGTATATGTTTGTATATGTGTGCGTGTGTGTATATATGTGTGTGTGTGTGTGTGTGTGTGTGTGTGTGTGTGTGTGTGTGTGTCTGTGTCTGTGTCTGTGTGTGTGTGTGTGTGTGTGTGTGTGTTTGTGTGTGTGTGTGTGTGTGTGTGTGTGTGTGTGTGTGTGTGTGTGTGTGTGTGTGTGTGTGTGTGTGTGTGTGTCTGTGTCTGTGTCTGTGTGTGTGTGTGTGTGTGTGTGTGTGTGTGTGTCTGTGTCTGTGTCTGTGTCTGTGTCTGTGTCTGTGTCTGTGTCTGTGTGTGTGTGTGTGTGTGTGTGTGTGTGTGTGTGTGTGTATATATGTGTGTGTGTGTGTGTGTGTGTGTGTGTGTGTGTGTGTGTGTGTGTGTGTGTGTGTGTGTGTGTGTGTGGGGGTCAGGGTGAAGGCCCTGCTGGGCTACAGTCCTGAGGAGCTGCAGGGCCGCTCCCTCTACCAGCTGTGTCACATGCTGGACACGAGCCGCCTCAACAGGAGCCACCGCAACCGTAAGCCCCCCACTGACACGGCTCGTTGTCCACCCCCCCCCCTCTCTCTCTCTCTCTCTCGTTCTCTCGTTCTCTCTGTCTCTCTCTCTCACCATCTGTATGTCTTGCTCTCTCATGTTGTACATTCTGGATCTTTCCCGTCTCCCACTCTACGAGCCGTCTTCATCTCTCTCTCTTTCACTTTCTTTCTCTCGGTTACTCTCTCTCACTATGTGTATGTGTGTGTGTTTGTGGGTATACTGTGATGATTCCCTCCCAGCATCGTAAAAAACCCGACAAGTTGTCCTTTGTATATCTATAGTAGCAAAAGCACATGCTAAACAAGGCCAAAATCTACTCAAAATAATTTAATGAACTGTTTACAACCATGGCTAACCAGTGCATGAGAAGGAGATGACGGGAGACTAATGTTTCACTCTTTCAATTGCTCTAATTTGAGCTCTTACTGTTGTTATCTAACATACCATAATTTGCATAGTGATTAATATTATGAATTTCAATACATACCAACTGTATGTTGGCTGACATTTACCTAACTTTTTTTCCCTTCACTCTAACCAAGGATGCCTGTTTTTAAATTCCCTAGCCTGACACCCAGTCTGAAAGGCTGGCCAGGGGTTATCATCTAAAAGTAACAAGGAGATATAAAGTGGAATTAAAACATTGTCTTCTGTTGACTACTTGTTATGTGGTTTACACATTAATATGGGAGGACTGGACACACACACACACACACGCGCGCGCGAGCGCACGCACGCACACGCACACACACGCGAGAAGGAGGGGCTCGGCTCGCCAACTAACGTGCAGAGATGCAGGGGCAGCTTCGGGCTTCGTAACAGAGACAGAGCAGGGGGAATTTTATGAATGGTGAATGTAGGAGATAACTTCCCCTGCTTAAAGTATTTTATTGCAGTTATACCCAACCGGTATTTGCGAAAAATAAAGTGGGTATACGCAAATCCTGGTGCGTTCCTAGTGGGTATAATACGGCGTATACCTGCGTATCACGTCGACTACACCACTGTGTGCAAGTATTCCCCCCTCTTTCTGTCTCTCTTTCTCTCTCTCTCTCTGTAACTCTTGCTCTCTCTCTCTCTCTCTCTCTCTCTCTCTCTCTCTCTCTCTCTCTCTCTATCTCTCTCTCTCTCTCTCTCTCTCTCTCTCTCTCTCTCTCTGTACCTCTTGCTGTCTCTCCCCCTCTCTCTCTCTGTACCTCTTGCTCTCTCTCACTCACTATCACTCTCTCTATTCAATTCAAAGGGCTTTATCGGTATATTAACAGTGCGTTAGCACATACAGCGATTACACAACACTCTCTCTCTCCCCTCTCTGCAGTGCTGTCTATGAGCCAGTCGGTGAGCGGTCAGTACAGGATGCTGGTGCGGGGCGGGGGCTACGTGTGGGTGGAGAGCCACAGCGCCCTCCTCAGGCCCGCGTGCCCCAGAGTCTCCTCCCAGTGCTCCGGCCAGATCTCCATCCCGCCTTCCTGTATCTTCTCCATCACCTACATCCTCAGGTAGGAGCACAGCTTCATCATCCCAAACGCCACCCTGTTTAAAACCGAAGGTAGGGTTGTATGCGAAAACACCTGCGGAAAGAACATGTGAAAAGCATTATGGGTCCGTCAATTTTGGCATGGCAGTGCACCAGTATGGCCACAACTAGTCAGTGATTGAACATGCTGGTGCTGTGACCGGCATCAATAAAACCCCCCAAAAATGATACAATTACAGGAAGAGGAACAACACACCGTGGACGACCGGTGAACTGCTCAGCCTTCAAAAATCAGACTGAAGGACTAATATATATTTAATTCAACATTAATTATACATGCAATTTAGTTTGTTCTGTATGTGTGCGGATATGGAAGTGTGCGCACATGTCTGTGTGTGTATGTGTGCCATGCATGTTAAATTTAATGTGTGTTTGTTGGGTGTGTGTGTGTGTGTGTGTGTGTGTGTGTGTGTGTGTGTGTGTGTGTGTGTGTGTGTGTGTGTGTGTGTGTGTGTGTGTGTGTGTGTCACAGTGGCGTGTTGGAGCCATCTCTCCAGCTGTCATTGGACCAGTCTGATTTGAGAAATATGATCCGACCAGGTCACCTGACCAGGTGACCTGACCAGGTGCCCTGACCAGGTGCCCTAACCGTCCACTCATGGAGGTTCATCTTCTCTCTTTTTCAAAGCTCACAGTCTTTCTGTTACATTCACACAGCATGCTTCCTGGTGGCGCATCATAGGTTATTTTTATCATTAAAAAAAAAAACTGTTCAGTCAGCAATGACTACATGAACTTTAAGGCAGCTTAGCCGGTTTGGATCAACTTCCAATCATTTTTTATGTTTAGTCTGTTTAGTTTGTATGTATATATATATATATATATATATATATATATATGTATATATATATATATATTTTTTTTATACAATATTTTGCCGATAGAGATAATACTACAGGTAAAATACATTAACAATATAATACAATGCAATACAATAACAGAAAACATTTTGTAAACAACAAACAATAAATTATTACCAAAATACAGACAAATTACTTTTTGAGAAGCAATTCCTGCGGTGGGATGAGGAGCAGCCTGCCCATCACGTCTCCATACTGAATACTTTCATTGTGTACAGCAATACGTGAGCTCCATCATTTTACAGCTAAACCAAAAATCTGCCCTCTTCCCAAAAATACTAACCAGAAGTCATGTAGTAAAAGCTAATGTGTTTAATGATTGTTGACAATGGTTGACCATATGTAATGAAACTGCACGAAGTCTGCCACATAAAACAAGAACAAGTTGATATGTATGTGCATTTGACAGATTTTTACCTTGATGGTTAACATTGAAACAAACCCTTCCCGTCTTTTATTAAGAACTGAGAATCAACTCTCAGAATACCACACTACAAGTACAACATGGCTGAGTTTTATAGGTCATAGACAACAGCTTGTTAGACTACGATTTTGAACCCTGATACAATGGAAACAGAGCAAAACAACAACTGCACAACCGCTCAAAATGTAGCGCGCAAAAAGGATCCTCACTCAAGCATTTGTTTGGTTTCGTATTCATCTTCTGTACACATGTCAGTGTCTCTCAAGAAAGGAAAGAGGAAAGAGGTCTTCAGTGTATAGCCTGTGGTTTAGAGGCAGTTGCGGGCTGGGGTGGAGACATCTGTAGTCTGTCGGGTGACATCTATCAGTCACCCCACGACCTCTGTTTGACCTCCTCTGGTCCCAAAACTCACTTCCTGTATGGGGCTGCTCCCCTGGGTCTTCACTGAACACATCACTGGTTTGAACGCTGACACGTATATATTGGCATCCGTCCGCCCACAAACACACAAACATTATCCGCTGAAGATGCTGATCTGACGAAAAGAGTTAGAGCAAATCGAAACAAGTCTTAACCAGTTATTCTGAATACAAACAAAGATTCTCGTGGGAACTTTTTAACCGTTTTACCTTTCACACTCCATCCTCTCAGCACAAACCACTTCCCTCTGTGAAGTCTTCGTAGACAGAATAGTAATCTGTTGCTCGCTCCCTCTGTCACGCAAAGGCACAAAATTCATATGCATCAATGTTTATATCTCTATTTGACATTATGGGTAGTTGAGGAACACACTCAAAAACATTAACACACACGCACACATACATACATAAATACATACATACATACATACATACATACATACATACATACACACACACACACACACACACACACACACACACACACACACACAGACACACACACACACATACACATACACATACACACACACACACACACACACACACACACACACACACACACACACACACACACACACCCCTATATGCAGTATCTTTCTGATACCCCTTTTTCATGAGCTTTACCAAATCATAATGTAGCATACAAGCTTATGTAGGGTACAAATTGTACCCTACATACACTGAAAGTTGTATTAATTGTACCGTACAATTGATAAAACTTTCACTTAGCATTACTTAATTTTTTTGGTATATGTCTATCTATATCTACATTTTCTATACAAAATGTACATTTTGGGGTTTGGTACGGGTTTTCCCTTGAATTATGGGGCGAATTTTAATGGTAGAATGGTTATCTAAATATTAGCTGTGCTTTGTGGGGAAAGGCCTGCGTACGCCATCTTGTGTTTGATCGTTGCTAGTGACCGTGATCTTTTATTCCATGTAGTGTCGAGCCTAACCCAGCAGGAGGCAGCGTTGCATATATTCAAAAGAAGCGCCTCCAATAAGAATAACCTTGAACAGAGAACAGATTTCGTCAAAATTGAAAGTGGCCCTATATAATATAACAATATGTAGTATCGTAGTAGTGTTGAACACTTAATAATAAACGGTATATAATTGCACTGTACAGTACTGTACTGCATGATACCTTTTATGAGATTTATAGATGATTATTCTTTGTTGATTTCATAATAGATTTGGGCAAGTATTTTCATAAATCATACTAAATGCAATCAGTAAACGTGTTTGCATTCGATATTGTGAAATACAAATCTTCAAACTTCCCTCAATATTGTACATAAAGTGAAGGGTTAACCTGATTACCCTGGAAAAACAAAATACAGGCTTTTGCGAGTTTGTAGGCCTCACATTCTTGCACTGTCTCTAAAGGTCACCTTGACAACCGACACAGTCTTCACAAAACAGGAAATGGCCGGATAGCAAACTGCTGATACATTCATATATGCTGTGAAGAACATATGTGTGTAATGCTAGGAATATTGAATGGCATTTATATAGCGCTTTTTAAGAAACGTCAACTTCACAAAGAGGCAGAGAGCGTTCAAAATGCAAGGCGCAGCGACTCAGCGACTCAGAGGGATAGGAGATGGGTTTAAGAAGATTGTGCCGGCAGCTAAATGAAGATAGACTTCTGTGTGTGAAATAAAGAGAGACAAAAACATAGTCACTCGGGAGGACCAAACAATACAACATCAATACCACCAAGCCTTTCAAAGGTGATAAGGGGGTATCCAACATGGATGTTGCAATGGGATAATTATATTTTTACATTCTGTTTCTCTAACTGACCTTTGTGGGTATGGGCCTTTATCTTGACACCCTTCGTTTGTTGGTAGTTAAAGGCTCCAAATGAGGCCTGGTTCTGACCCCCTTGAGAAGGGCGAGGAGCAAGGTCTCCAAGTAGTAAGGCATGGCTACGTCCCCCCTCATGACATCCTGGGGAGGTCATTGATAATGGACTACCATGGGGGTAACCAATACTATAGATCTATTTGGGAGCAGCGCTGTTCTCAGCATCCTGACACCTGTCTGCCAATGCGGTCGGCTTAGCTCAGGACGTAGAGCATTTGTCTTGTAACCGAAAGGTTGCTAGTTCGATCCCCAGCTCTTCCTAGCGAGTGTTGATGTGTCCCTGAGCTAGACACTTAACCCTAAACTGCTACTGCTACGAGCTGGATGTCGCCTTGCATGGTTGACTCTGCCGTCGGTGTGTCAATGTGTGTATTAACCGATGTAAGTCGCTTTGGATAAAAGCGTCTGCTAAATGCCCTAATTGTAATTGTATAGGAAGTCCTTGCTTTTGTCAATACAGTGGACTTCTCCTTGCGGATCTCCGAGAGAAACGAAGGGCAAACTCCCACCTGAAGCCTTGTTTCCATGTTGGTCGTTTGCAATAATATGTTTATTACTTAATTAAAATAGCCTAATTTTTCTAAGTTCGGATGACCCTTTATTCTTAAACATTTTAAGCAGAAACGATTGACGCGGTGCAAAAGTCCACTACAATGTATAATAAGGAATACCACCAGTCCTGTTTCTTGTCCCTTAAAATAGCATTGCAAACCCCCTCCCCTGCACAACCCTTCAACGCATACACTTGTTGTTTACAGCAGCACCCATCCCCCACTCCGACACCCCCCCCCCCCCCCCCCCCCCCCCCTCCATTACAGTTGGTGGGTGTTGTCAGAAAATGGCCAATGACTGGAGAGCAGGCCTCCTTTGAAATGCTGACAATGATAAATCACTGCTCTTCCCTGCCAGAGGAAAACAAGGGGAGTGGGAGAGGGAAGGAGAAGATCAAAACGTTGGGGTGAATGTAAAAAGAAAAAAAAAGGGAGAAAATAAAAAGGGAGAGTGAGGTTTTGATCCTCACGGCAGTAAAGGGAATATAATGCGAGCAAGGCAGCCAGCCAGGGTAACACTAAGAGAAACACACAGCCATACAAGGGAAGGAGTTAAGTGGTTTTGTCAAATGTCAACCATTTTCATCGCCCTAATGTAATCATTGACATTTTGTGCTCTTAAAACTAATGGATTACTGCTGTGGGGTCGGCTGAATGATCCCTGGAAGGTTAACGGAGGAAGACACAAACATGTGAGTGAAGTGAGAGTGAGATGAGAGATGTATTCACACTCATAGCACAAGCACTATCTGGAAGATAATGCGGAATATAATAAAACAATAAAGGATGAGTTTGACTGAGGTCCAAACTTGACTGACGCCCGCGCGCACACACACACACACACACACACACACACACACACACACACACACACACACACACACACACACACACACAAGCCAGATCTTTATGGTAGAGTTGTTCAGGATTATTGCACCATTTCTTTAAGCACATATTAGCTGCTGAGAAAGCAAAGTGTCAGTTCGCTATCAGTTTTAAATCATCACAATCACAATACTTCCTGTCATTGAGAGAGAAAAGAAAATTTAAATAATTGTGAATAAATTATTGTTTACTAGTACAAGTACCTGATTAACACCATGACTTGGGTCTTGTTATTTGGAGAAGTTGTAATACATGTATTTTCAAATGCAATTATCTTATTAGGTAACCTTCACCATTCTAGCCTATCTTAGTATGGAATAGTATGTTCTTAGTTCGGTCAAAGGCTTTCAAATCAGATTTGGTATCTTATTTGTAAGACTTTGCCATAGCCTTGGAAAGATTGTCTAGCTTAAACTATAAAAGAAACTGTCTGTCAAGAAAAACAGAATAAAGGCCACTAACCCTGAGCTCCCCCTGAGCCTAGGGCTCCTTCCACATCATTTCTAGGAAAAGCCACGCTTCTAACTGTATTTAGTCTATGGGTGTGCAAGGCCTAGTGGGGTTTCAGTGTGATCATTCCTTTTTTCCTCGATTAAACCAAACACATATGGAGCAATGGACAGATAAACGCAGACATGGTCTTCAGAACAGATAGACGTGCCCCTGAAGATGTTTTTCTGTTTCTGTAGGAAAAAGCGATTCGCCACCAATTTCTCTTGAAGGAGGTTTGCGTGACATGTAGAATTTAAATTGTGAAACATATGTAGGCTACAGAAATCCTTTGTTCCCATGATGAAGGCTAAACGCATGTTATTACTCATCTGATAACACCGTTCCATCGCACTCAAAAAGGTTGTGTTGCACAACCCTCTATGTGTTTGAGCAAGTGTGCCTTTCATAGTGGTCTATTTGTCCTAATCTTATCTTCTGTACAGAGTCCACAGGTGTTGGCCTGCATGGGTCAGGGGCTTCACTCTTGTCCCCCGTCTCTTCTGTAGGACAACCACATTGGGTTCTTCGCCAAAATCAGGCATCAGAATCAGTACCATGTTTTTTTGTAAAGTTCTAGCGCCATCTTGAAAGGTGAACAACCACGCCTCACCATTTTCTAACATAAGAGAGTACTGTACTGCTTCATGTGTCTTTTGAGTTAATCCCAGTCTGCAGCATTAACTTTGCTTCCTGTGAAAAGTCACGTAAAAAATGACGTAAATGGTCTGAATTGTACACGGTTCATGTCATGGAGGCGCTGGTTTGACGCACCAATCGATAGAAGACCTAGAAACATTGACAGAGGCAGGGGATCGCACAGGTCCATATGTAGCCTACATATGTTTCATCTCCTGTGGGCAATACGTTCCACTCGCTGTGATTATACTACCTTGGCCTTTAGTTTGCAGACAAGGTTGCAGAGGGCGTTGGGTGGCTCCACTCATTGGCTGATGAGTACACAGGCTGCTTTTGTCATTGCGATGTATGGATGGTTGTATCAGGGACAGGCACAGACCCACGGGTCACTGCCTAGTGTTCTCGCTACAGCAAGAACCTGTCACCTAGAACCAGCCTGCCTGAACTCTCTCACCCTCTAAGCCCAAGACACCTCACACATGGTCACTGGGTCGCAGATAACTGCAGACACGCACACACAAGTGCACACACACACGCGAAAACATGCACACACACACACAGTGCACATGCAATAGCACACACACACACACACACACACACACACACACACACACACATACACACACACACACACACACACACACACACACACACACACACAGGGTTGTCAATAAATACCAAATGAAGGCGGTAACCAAAGTGCAGAAAATCCAACTTGAAATTACTGTGTTACTGTGTAACAAGTTACAGTGTCTCTGTATTATAATCTTGTCTGTCACAAGAAGTGTCTTTGTGGCCATCTTCCAAGTAAGTCCACACTTGAGCACTCATTGTAAATTATTATTTTATAAATCAATTGCTAGAAATACAGGTAATACCATAGCCATAAAATGTGTTACCACTGCTACAACTGTCTCAACCCCTGTCTCTGGCGGATCTATTATATGATCATGCTGATGCCAGCAAAGATAGGAAACCGTTAGGAGACAAAAGAAACAAAGTACATAACCTGTGCTAATGAATAGCCACAACTGCAAAGCCGACATGTCGCAAGAAAGTATGTTCCTATTTATCCTAGATATTAAACATGCATAGCAATATAAATACTTTCCTTTACACTTGTGGTTTCTACCGTCAGCAGAAAAAAAGTATGTTCCTATTATCCTAGATATAAAAAATACAATTAAAATACTCTCCTTTACACTTGTGGTCGGTACCTTTATCAGTGATATTGAAATAATGATTTAAATTCTTCTCAATACAATGATTTAAATGAGAAGAAATAATTCTTCTCATTCTTGGTAATGTGTGGTGGCGCAGCAGACTCAGGAGCGCAGCGCACTCTAGTGGTGGCTTTCGGCGGTAGCGCGCACATCTGTGACCCTCCTACACCGCGTCGTCCATCCCCACGAAGCCCACCACTGCTTGGGTCGTGCTGCCTTTTAAAGCAAGCAGACACAGCATGTCATTCTCTACTCTGCCAGAGGACGTGCCACGGTGAGGAGCTACTGTGGCATTTTACCCACCCTACCCCCAGTTGCCATCCCATAGTGTATGTTGTTTTGTTTCGTTTATACCCTTTTTTAGTTTACGCGTATAGCTAGTTAGCCCTCAAACATGTACAGGTATTTCGGTGAGCTCCTCACCCGCTCCGCGGGGAGTGCTCTGGCCTCGGGGTGCGTGGACTCTGCTCTGCCCGCTACCTCGTCTCTTATGCGGGTCCGCAACTATGCCAACGCCGCGGACGTGCCAGACGATCCCAATTTCTTCAGGATGGTCGAGGGCTTCTTCGACCGCGGCGCTTCCATCGTCGAAGACAAGCTGATCGAAGACCTGAAGACCCGGGAAACCCCCGAGCAGAAGAGAAACCGTGTGCGGGGAATCCTGCGCATCATCAAGCCCTGTAACCACGTCCTCAGCGTGTCTTTCCCCATCAAGAGGGACAACGGAGAGTGGGAGGTGGTGGAGGGCTACCGGGCCCAGCACAGCCAGCACAGGACACCTTGCAAAGGGGGTAAGAACCGCCGGTCCATTGACAATAGCTTTAGGCGGGCAATGTTTATAAGCAGTTAGCACTATAAACAAGCCGGGGAGTCTGTGGTGAACGCAAGCCTTCCGACCCTTTGGCTATGTGCATTTATTCCGTTATCTATGCAAATGCCCAAACTGGTTTCCCCATGCCCTCTCATGTCACCCTACATGTTTTGAAGGGTCACATTGTCGAGTGACCTTCCTCTACACCTGTAGCTGAACTGCACTTCAGCTGCTTGGCTATCTGCTAAGCTATTAGCAAAATGTTGATGAACCTCCCCCCACCCATATACACACAGCCCCCCCACCCTTTATACCCTTTTATACGATTTAGTGAAAGTCGAGTTTGTCGAATGAAATGACATTTTGAACGTCTTCAATTTGACTGTGGCATATTTTGACCATACATTTGTATGCACCCAGGCTAATTATGATATTAATGTATCTGCCTACTGATGAATCATGCGTGGGATTGTGGAGAGAGTGCATAATGCTGTTGTTGAATGGGCATTATCTGGTAGGCTGGCGTTCCTGGTTGCTGCATGTGATCCACGAAAAACATGCTGCCGTCATTGCTGATTAGCTGTTGATGCCAACTTTGGTTGACAGCTGATGCATTACATTAGAAGCATCGGACAAGCACCATGTCATACACGAGGTTGAGGTGAACTGACTCGTATTCTACGTTTTGAACAGTGTTCAATGTACTTGGAAGGGATTTTTGTTTCTGCAGTTCAAGGTTCAAGGAGGGACATTATTAGAGATTGCAGCATTGCACTCTGGGTGATTGGAAGGGGAAGGGGTGGTTGTGTGTGGGGCAATACTATTTGTCAGCTGTTTGGACGTGGGGGAGGGTCCTGTAATAAGAAGAGACAGGAGGGACCCAAGATATTCTCAGTTCGAGAAAGACGTTTGTGTCATTCTGCATTCTGGACTTGTTTGAATGAATGACGTTAATTTGACACTGGGCTGGTTTGCCAAATGTTTCAGTTACACTTTCTCAGTTTAGTTCGAGGTAGACACAGGCCTATTCCAGTGAGGTATGTTTGCTGTTGGTAACATAAGCTTGATAGTATTTCGCTTTTTGAAATGTCCTTGGACCGTTGATGTACTGTTGAAGTGTAGCTAAATACCGCCACAGCTTTCAAACAGGTTGCCTTTATTATTTATTAAGTAGTCCTAAATACCCCCCCCCCCCAAAGAAAAGACTCATTACTTCCTGTACAAAAAGCAGAGTGTTACAGAACAGTTCTTAATTTTCAAAGTTTAATCATTGACGTGGATCATATACCTTTACACTGTGCTTCTTCGGTGAGGTAACAAAGTGCAAAGGCTATGTATCCTCCTCTTTATGTAACTTTTAACACTGTGTGTGTGCGTTTGTCTCCTGTTTTAAGAAGTACAGCCCCTCGACCAAGTTGTGTGTGTGTGTGTGTGGCCGGCCACACAGGCCATCACGCCCATGGGGTAGAAGTGGAAAGTTTGAGTTTGGTCTGCAGTTTAATCCTCCCCCTTCGGGCCAGCCCTTCTGTTGTAAACTCATGCGAACCCTTCTGGATCTCATTAGGCTACGGAGACGTAGCAGGAACCGCTATAGCAAAATAGGAACTCACAGAGGTTTCGTTATGACAGTGTTGGTACTTCTGCCAATTTGGTTTTTCGAGGTGTAACTGCCACTATCGATTTTTATGGAGTACCACTGAACCTTGTTCACCATTTAAGGCCCTGATATTGGCCCCTTGTGTTGTATATTTTTTATAAGTGCTCTTTCGTTTTGTCATGTCTGAAATCTCCCCTCAAACAACCTCTTGTTGTTCAATTCAACTCGGGACTGACCTCACTGGAAATGCAGACTCTGCTCTTTCGTATTTGTGTAACTTCCTCACATCCTTTGGATGCACTGACTCTTCCCCGGTCTGCTCCCTGAGACTGCTGGGTTGTTTAGTGTGTGCGTACTCCTGTGTGGATTAGGAAAAGCCTATTGCATACATTACACACTACCTCCTGTAATGCTATTAAGTGGCTTTGGGTTCACTCTGGTTAAACCAGTGGAGGGCGAGGATGAATGAAACGGCCTGATTGGCGGCCGCCCTGTATTCCACTTCAGTGGGAGGGGCTTTTCATGTGTGTACTCTAGGAGGTGTGTGGGTGTTTTATGTGTTACTTGAGGCTGCACTGTTGACTTACGCGAAGGAATGGATTGTGCGGAGCTGACTGATGTCATATGTGCAGACAGATGATGTCATTAAGGCTTTCTTAGTTGCTGTACAAACAGAAAAGAGGCGTGTCCCGATTTCTTCCCCCCCCCTGGCTCCTTCAAAGTCGGCCAATCACAGAGGAGGCCCCCATACGCATTCAGTGCACATACCTTCACTTGGGGAAAACAAGTCTTTGGGTGTTTTTTCTTTTTCGTTTTCTCTGTCAAGCTGCAGTCTTCTATGCAGTGCATGCCCACAGGCTTAACTCTATTGGAAATGGCTTCATGACATCTAGCTCACACATAATGAAATTCTGCCACTGAGTGGGTAGGAGGACTGTCACAGAGGCTGCCCATCTGGTTCTGGATTTAATATAATTCAGTCAGCCGCACTAAGCAATGGGCTGTCGCCAAGGTGACTGCAGCAGCCGACCGCTAGCTTCCCATATTGAGAACCATTGACCCCAGGGTTGTGTTTCAGGGCTTAGATCCTCCTCCAGCGACCCCCACACCACGTGACCTTCAATGGTGGCAATAAATCAGTGACCTTTGACACGTATACATGTGGTCATGCGTACCGTGGCACCAGAGCCCTCTGATTCGTCGTCTCCTCTGTTCCATCACCCTCCCTGACTTGTAATTCAGTTGTATCGTTCCCCTTGTCGTCGGTTATTGAGTTTACAAGGCTGCAGTCCTCTCTCTCCTAACTGCAGCCTTTGAACGTTGAGTTAATGTTTAATGTAAATCTGCAAAAACGGTCTTCGGGAAGAGGGCTACTAAAGTCTTCGACCACTTGAACAATGTCTTTATAGCTAGCTTAGATACGTCTCGTATTTTTTTTTTATAGTATTTTCAAATATTTGCACCTGAAATTGTAAACCTTAACACGTTCTTCTCCACCAAAGTGCACCTATAGTCACATGACGTGGTGATTCTAGAATCCCTTTCTCTGACTGACCCCTGGCTGTCTCTGTGTCTTCCAGGTATCCGATACAGCCCTGATGTGTCTGTAGACGAGGTGAAGGCCCTGGCCTCTCTCATGACCTACAAGTGCGCCGTGGTTGGTAAGAGAGGAGCGCCGATTTTATTCCCAACAGAGAACTCTAGTGGCGATCCTTTCCATGGTCCCGTTATGAGTATCGACATTCGTATGACTAGAACTGTACTGTCCATTGTAAAGCTGTCTGGGCAACATAATGATATACTGTTGATATTAACTTATAGAGAGCGTCTGGATATTGTAATATAGCTTGCATTTAGTCTCGTCTCAAACACTTGGTTGTTTGTAATCGGCATGGTAACCTCTTCCCGCTTTCCAGATGTGCCATTCGGCGGAGCCAAAGCTGGAGTCAAGATCAACGTCAAGAATTACTCTGTAAGTCTAATCCGCCTGCACACACTCTCATGCAGAGAGTCTTTGTGTTTATCTCTGTTGCAGAGATTCAAGTCATTGTCATAACTAGTACATGTGGTCTTGTTTCATGCACGTGGAAGCAATTGTGTGTGAGTTACAAACTGCTCGAAGAGGATTAGTGTTCGGGCAGATTGTTTGTTATTCTGCGGCACACTGGTTTGCCAACGTCCAATAGGAATCAGTGCTGTGTGGCTGGAGTCTGTGTACTCTGGCTTACTGCTTTACAGAGAGTTACAGTGCAAGCCCTAACCTCCCCTCGCACGCAGTTTCCATTTCCCTCCCACACATGTACCGGGACGAGTAACGCAGGCACTACAAGTACACTAGAGTAGCTTAGTGGTGCGTATCCCTTTCCACTGTTTTGATGGAAAGGAGCCGACAAAAAGTAGGGACTGACGAAGGGAATGTGAGCAAAAGGGACAAACGGGCTAGGGGGGAGTGCCTGTTGCAGGCAGAGGGGCCTGGTTATTTTTGTCAGCTGAAGCAGATAATTACTTCTTTATGTCTCCAGAATGGCGCTTGATTTCCAAGGCCACTAGATAGGAGAATGTTTGCCCATGGATAACCGCTTGCACATGATTAAAGAGGAGCTGCAAGCCCTTTTCGCCTCATCGCTGGTATTTCCCATTGGTTTCCTAAGTGTTCTGGTCAACAAACAGTGACTCAGACCTTTGGACTTCGAGAGGGAAAAAATGTAAAAGGCGGGTTTGTTTAGACTCTCCTTCTAGCAGAAACTGAAAGAACGGCACCAGTTGTATGCAGCTAAGAGTTTCACAAAGAATCTGCACCGTGTGTTGAAGATCACCCACTAATCTGTAGACATGTTGGCCACAAACGGACGCCGTGGCACAGCCAGTAACACATGCACCCTCTTTTTCACAATCAAAGGAAATCCCTTTCAACCTGACAATAATTCAGAATGAAGGGGCATTGTAATGCTCTAGGCAGGATTGTCCTTCAATCCTGGCACCGTTAATCCCGATTGTATTTAGGGGATTTGTTGTTACATGTGTGTGATTGATGTCTGTTCTCTGTTAGGACAACGAGCTGGAGAAGATCACAAGGAGGTTCACCATCGAGTTGGCCAAGAAGGGGTTCATCGGTGAGGTCCATGTGTAAATCTGTACTGGCTGACACACACACACACACACATACCTGTACATGCATGCATCTCCTTATATGGGCTGCTGGCGGTCATGTGTCAAACCCAAACATGTATGGAGTGATTGCATGTGTGTGTTCTATGGTGGTTGGTTGTCACGGTTGCATGCGAGGGTCTTCAGTTTACAGCCTCTGTAGGTCCCACACATTGGCAACTTCACTGACTTATTCTTAGCCTGAATGTGTGTAGCACGTGGCTTTGTCTACATTGAGTGTAACCATTGGTCTGGTTAGAATGCTCTTTATTTAGAAAGTTATGTTACCACCTCTTATTTTCAGACCGGGCGGGCACACACACACACACACACACACACACACACACACACACACACACACACACACACACACACACACACACACACACACACACACACACACACACACACACACACACACACACACACACACACACACACACACACACACACACACTATGGCCCCTCCATGTCCTGTTCAGATTACAGTTCCAGACTTCACGCCTCATTTCCCATACACTGCCTTCTCCCCCTGTTGATACGTCTGTAAGAATAGTGAGCATAGCGGTTACTTTCATGGTTGTTGGTCTGAACGCCTGCCCTTGCTGCTCTCCCCAGGGCCTGGCATCGACGTCCCCGCCCCGGACATGAGCACCGGAGAGAGGGAGATGTCCTGGATCGCCGACACCTACGCTAACACTATTGCACATACCGTGAGTCGTGCAGCCACCCAGACACGTGCACACACACCTTATTTTTTTACCCATGCACCGGTGCAAAGGCCAAACTCACTAAACCCCTTTTGCTTTGTTCAGTGTTTGACAAATGAGTACTTGGCAGACACGGTTCATTGCTATGTCGCAAACTTCACCAGATTATTTCGTCAAGCATGGGCTCATCAAAGTTAGCCGCAAACATGCTTTTGTTTGCCTGCGGTCTGAACAGTATTTGCCCAGGAGCCATGTATATGTTCTAATAGTCAAGTGAGAAGAGATTGGGCACCTGCACAGAATTTCTTGTAAAGCGGGTTTTGCAAGGGAAAAATGTCACCAAAGTAAACAACTCGTCTTCGTCACACTCAACCCACCTCACCCATCACATCCGCCCTCCTTCCCTCCCCCTTCTCACACAAGGGGCCTGCCCTGTATACATTTCCGTACCGGGAATATTCTTCAGCAAAGGGCACCCGGGGGGGGGTAGCTGTCCCAGTTCTTATGTCGTCTAATCCTCAAGTCATTGAAGGAATTGCACCATGAACCCCAGCCCCATAATGCACAAGGGAAATCGTACTCCCTTCTAAGTGTGTTTCTGTCTCTCTGTCTCTCTGTCTCTCTGTCTCTCTCTCTCTCTCTCTCTGCCTCTCTCCCTCTCTCTCTCTCTTCCCCCACCTTCGCAGGACATCAATGCCCACGCCTGTGTGACCGGTAAGCCCATCAGCCAGGGAGGCATCCACGGGCGCATCTCAGCCACCGGTCGTGGTGTGTTCCACGGCATCGAGAACTTCATCCAGGAAGCGTCATACATGAGCATGGTCGGCCTGACCCCGGGCTTCCAGGACAAGACCTTCATTGTCCAGGTAAACGAGACACACACTCCCTCACTCCCTCACTCACACACACACACACGCATGCATTCACGCAATCAAATGATTGTATTGATGTCCACATCGATACTAGAAGATACAGGACATGCATATGAGAAGATGCAGACAAATCGAATAACAATTTAATCACAATACAATATCAGTTGTATGGACAATTCAACGCGCAGAGGGTTTCCCGCAAACAAACGCACGATTTCCACATTGAGCAGTTTTTAGATCGCTGCTTGGTGTTCTTCTTTGAACATACCTGTCATGCTGGTGCCCCCTCACTGCTAGCTTAGGAACATGACCCAGGCTGCCGAAGATAAAAATCAGCAGCTGGCAACTATAGCCTAGCTGTGTTATGGCTGGCACCTTTTGCTCATTAATAACACATTTGGTAAGGAAGCCTTTATCTCGAGGCTTTCCTCTAGGCTATAATCAAAGGTACAAACTACCTCTTAGAACTGAGCACGCACGCAGTTTGCACAAGCACACACGCAAAGATACACACAAGCGCGCGAAGATTCACACACGTGTGAAGATCCACACTCATAATCATATGTAAGGAAAAAAAACACAGACACAGAAACTCAGGCCAGGACACACTGGTTGTTGAGATGAGGTGTAACACAAACCCGCTCTGCAGACTTTATGACAGACGAGCCGCCGAGAAACCTGCTGACGACCAGCACGTTTCCGTCCAACCGGAGAGGTCAGCCTTAAGGGGACACGGACATTTAAAAACGTGCCCAGCTCAAGGACACGCGCACATTGCATGTTCACGCAGACGCACGCCAACACACATTGCAAGGTAGGAGACACTGTCTCCCACAGGGCATTCAGGGCACTGGTGTATACATGCAGACTGGCGTCGACCTGGAGTTTGAGGGGAGTTCCACTCCACCTCTGCAGGATCTTGAGTCAGCGAGACAAGATGGCAACCTCGCAAGGACAATGACTCATCGTGTGTGTGTGTGTGTGTGTGTGTGTGTGTGTGTGTGTGTGTGTGTGTGTGTGTGTGTGTGTGTGTGTGTGTGTGTGTGTGTGTGTGTGTGTGTGTGTGTGTGTGTGTGTGTGTGTGTGTGTGTGTGTGTGTGTGTGTGTTATACAAAATGGCAGAACAGTTATTTTTTTGTCTTCTCACATTGGGATCCCTACACACACACACACGCACGCACGCACGCGCGCGCGCGCGCAAGGCAAGGCACACACGGCAAGGCAAGGCACACACTGCAAGGCAAGGCACGTGTCCCAGGCTCCAGCCCCCTTCTCCCCTGGGGCAGTGGTCTCCTTTTTCTGGGAAAGCGTTCTATATTTATCCCAGACCCTTACGACCGGTCACTACAGTGTCTGTACGCCGTCTAACCTTCTTAAAGAACCAGATCCTTACAAACCGTCAACAAGCTTAGCTTGACTGTATCGAGGACATCTGGTATTCACTCGCTCACTAACTCACTTTCGGAGAACATACGAGATGTGAGAGGGGTTGGGTGTAGATGACGTGCAGGCCTATTGGGTGGGACAGGGGTGTGTCAGAGGGTGGGGGTGGAGTCAGCAAACTAGATTGGTTGCCTCAGACAGCTGCTTGTGCTGTTTCATGGGGGCAAGGTTCAAAGTGTGTGTGTGTGTGTGTGTGTGTGTGTGCGTGGAGATTATCTGACTTTTAGGCTGGATTTCTTTAGCGATTGAGTGAGTGTTCTGACAAACAAAGAAGACTCTTTGAGAGATCCGTACCATCAAAATAAAACCACAGATCAACGTAAAACTCCATTAGGACCAATAAAGGCGTTATTTTAGGGGGATGAAAATCAAATAGTTTGTGAACAGTCCCATTACTTTCACCCAGTTTGATCTAACTCACACTCGTCCTTGAAAGGACGACTAACCGGTGGAAGTCAGGGGTGACGTTGATGTATGAAACCCTGCGTCACTGCACATGTAGTTTCCTAATCGGACCACACGAGGGCACTCAAAGTACATGTCTCCAGTTGATCTGACATGGTGGGCAGCCTTCCCCTCTGCTACACTCAACCACTTCCTCGCCCATTTACTGAACGGGTCAAAAACTGCGAATTACCATCGGTCAATGACGTGCTGCATCACGCCACGGACCATGGTGATACGCTGATCAAATAGTCACACTCGAGTGACCATAACGGTGCCAATTTCACCCGACCTCGCCATCAGTCCTGCAATCAATAACCCCCACGACTGTTTGACCCTTGAACCCAGGGCTTCGGTAACGTGGGCCTCCACTCCATGAGGTACCTGCACCGCTTCGGGGCCAAGTGCGTGGGCGTGGGCGAGATCGACGGCTCCATCTACAACCCCGAGGGCATCGACCCCAAGCAGCTGGAGGACTACAAACTGGTAACTCACTCACACATCACCCCACATCACCTCAAGAGGACCCACAATGACAGTGATGTGCGGCGTTGAATGTTGATTAACATTCCCCCGGAGGCTATGTGCATTGACTCATGTCTCATGTGCACCCTGTGTATTGACATATGTACCTCAGAGCCCACACTACCTCAAGAGCGTGTGTGTGCCCGGTGCGCTTGCACAGCAACGTGGTCACATGGCACCGTGCTGATTTTCATACATACCCATGATCATTTGCATGCCCAAAGGGCCGACATGTAAATGTGGTCTCGGTTTATGCTTCAGGGCAAAATGATGCACTGAGATGCTGACTGTTACGTTTGTGTGTGTGTGTGTGTGTGTGTGTGTGTGTGTGTGTGTGTGTGTGTGTGTGTGTGTGTGTGTGTGTGTGTGTGTGTGTGTGTGTGTGTGTGTGTGTGTGTGTGTGTGTGTGTGTGTGTGTGTGTGTGTGTGTGTGTGCAGCAAAACGGCACCATCGTGGGCTTCCCCGGGGCCCAGCCGTACGAGGGCAGCATCCTGGAGGCCGACTGTCACATCCTGATCCCTGCCGCCGGCGAGAAGCAGCTGACCCGCAACAACGCCCCCAGGATCAAGGCCAAGGTAAGCGCACACACTTTGATGTAACGGGATGCACACCACGTGTATCCGTTACATGTGGTGTAGACACCTTTACTGGCTCCCCTTGTTTTGGGCCAGTGAAAGGCTAGGAATGCTAGACATGTGTGTGTGTGTGTGTGTGTGTGTGTGTGTGTGTGTGTGTGTGTGTGTGTGTGTGTGTGTGTGTGTGTGTGTGTGTGTGTGTGTGTGTGTGTGTGTGTGTGTGTGTGTGTGTGTGTGTGTGTGCGCTTTCATGGTTACTTTTCTATTGAGGATCAGAAAACTGTTGCACCGGACATTTTGGCCCCTGTTTTTTTGTGTTTTAACTTTGGGTCCTAAATAAAGTATCCCAATGTGTGTGTTTGTGTGTCCTAGATTATCGCAGAGGGCGCCAACGGCCCCACCACCCCCGAAGCCGACAAGATCTTCCTGGAGAACAATGTCATGGTCATCCCCGTAAGGACACAGAATCCTCATTACAAACGAAACCATCAACTACATTACATCATCATTACAAACTACACGATGAACTACGAAACATCTTTAAGAAACTAGTTTTCATCATCAGTACAAACTTCACTGTCCAAAACATCATTACAAACTACACTATGAACTATATGTCATCATTACAAACTGCACTATAAATTACATTCGATCATCATAACCAACTGCACTATGAACTACATTACATCATCATTACAATGTAGCCCATGAACTGCATTACGTCTTATTACATACTACACTATGAACTACATGACATCATTACAAACAACATTTCATCTTCATCACTAATTACATGTTGGCTACCTGGCATCGTCAGTACCAACACCACTATGAACTCCATAATGTGCTCATCCCAGACCTGGGGCCTAGCTCTGACCTCTGCTTCACTCTGGTCGTGCAGGACATGTACCTGAACGCCGGCGGTGTGACCGTGTCATACTTTGAGTGGCTGAAGAACCTGAACCACGTCAGCTACGGCAGGCTGACCTTCAAGTACGAGAGGGACTCCAACTACCACCTGCTCAGTAAGTGTTGCGGCGCTGTCCTTGTAACACGCAAACACACAGACGCACACATACATACACACACACACACACACGGATGAGTTAGTCGTCAGTGTTCTAAGGTCCATTATGTTCACTGCTGTTTGTTCTTGTTTTGTTTTTGCTTTTGTTCAAATGTACTTGTACTGTACTTCTCAAACCTAGCAGTCTTATCATGCTCTAGCAGAATATCTATGGGGGCGGCATGTATTTCCTACTTTGTTACTTATTCATTCTCATAACTGCATGAGTGGATAATGCTTTGGAATACGTGTATTTCTGCAGAGGCCAGTACAGGTTGAAAAATTATATTTAGTAATGTGGGAAACCTTATAAGTAACATATCATGAAAAATATTTAACTACTATAGTTTATTTATTATAAACCTTACAAGACTCGCACTTGCCTCGCCCTGTTTACAGTGCGATGTACCTGTTCTTCTTTTTCACTGAGGAATGATGGGTATGAAAATATACATTGGTTTCTATGAAGGGCTCTCTTGTCTAGCCTGCCTTTCTGTTGCGCTACTGGTTTGACGACGAGTTGAAGGGTTTCGACTGCTAATGACCCATTGATTTAAATCTCTTACCGTGATGGTGGTGCCTCCTTGCCTATCCCCAACAGATGGGATCCTAGGGTGTGGTTCCTAAAACCTGCACTTCCTGTATCTAATGGTTGCTCTTGAACGTCATCCTTATTTTTTTTACTTTCATTTTTTCTTTTAGGATAAAGCACATACAATAGAAAAAAGTAAATAAATAAAAACAAAACAGTTAAGTCACCGAAGGCAGGGCATAATAAAGCCTAAAATCTACAATCAAGACATGTTACAGGTTACCTCCATAGTATTCCTTTGAGGAACGTCATCCTTACTAAAGAGAAATACATATGGAGCTAAGTGCGATACTTTCTAACAGTTTGGTATATGGTTTGACAACCACTGTTTGTGGTTTTATTTGTTGATGACTATAGCTATATATAGAATATAGCCTTTCTGACCTAGATCCAGATAAAGCCGGCGTTATGTCTGCTTTTACAGAGCAGGCTATCCTTCCTGACTCAGATGTGTGACGTGTAACACAACAGTGTCAGCGTCTAGTGGGACCTATAATATACACGGTGGGCAGCGACATTGCTTTCTAAACAAGGCCCGGGGGGACTGTTATGTTGCTTTTGCTTTCCGTGCACATTCATACCACTCTTGAAACGCAAGCAGCGTTGCTGATTGGTAACGTGACGGTAGTATTTGTGCGGTCAGAAGTGTGTTGTAGGAGAAATAAAATGGAAGCAGAGGGCGGTTTGAGGCAGAAAGGCGGTGAAGAGCTCGTGACCGGCTGATCGGTCCCACTGCCAACTACCGTATTTTCCGGACTATAAGTCGCGGTTTTTTTGTAGTTTGGCTTGCCCTGCGACTTATATTTCGAAGCGACTTATATACCAAAATTGTGCGTACATAATCTTCGGCCGCAAGATGGCACCGTCATTTATTAGGCCTACAACTGAACGCTGCAAGCCTAGTGCACCACCGAATAAATTATATTCTCGTCGTCATCGTCCTCAATGTCCTCCGGTTCAACCAAAGCTACCCCAGCCTTAGCTGCAATGTTGTGCAACATAGCTGTCATCTGTCACACATATCACAGCGCATGACTTGGCCGGCGAAAACTGGAGCCCTCCGCTGGCAACTTCCACCTCCCGATCGTGCGCTCAGGTTTAGGACCGCGGCGCATACGCGTCCGGTGGAATCCCGGTGTCACTGAATTCGGTATACTCTCAGAACTACGAGTGGGACCGACACACCTATATTGCTATTGCAATTTTATTCAGTCTCTCCAGACTAAACGTTCTTGTTTAAATGTTTAAAAATAAATGCGACTTATACACCGATGCGACGTATATATGTTTTTTTCATCGTCATGGAGCATTTTTTGACTGATGCGACTAATACTCGGGAGCGACGTATAGTCCGGAAAATACGGTAGTCTGCTCCTTCTTCAGAGAGGTTTAGATCCCCAGAGGCGTGTTGCACACATGACAAGTCCTCAAAACGTCACACCCCTAGCCTCAGTGCGCCAGTTCACCCCTCAAACACAGAAATCCATTCGGCTTTGTCGCCTGGCTTAAAGGCGTGACAAAAATGCCATCCATCCCGTGTTTGTATGTTTTCTACCGAGGGCGAGGCGGAACAACATGGCAACATTCCCGCCTTAAAAAGGCTCTGTTACAGCGGCCCATGAGTCGATGCATCGACCCTTTTTGAAACTCTTGCTGCAAAATGTTTTCTCGTTTTCCCTTAACCGCTCACTCTCGCTCTCTCTGACTCTGTGACTTTCACTCTCGCTCTCTCCCTTCAGTGTCTGTGCAAGAGAGTCTGGAGAGGAAGTTTGGCAAGCAGGGAGGACCCATTCCTGTGGTTCCCACTGCTGACTTCCAGGCTAGGGTTGCTGTGAGTCACACACACACACACACACACACACACACACACACACACACACACACACACACACACACACACACACACACACACACACACACACACACACACACACACACACACACACACACACACACACACACAAATACAAATATGCATTTAATTTTGCTCTTGCACAGCAAGATGCCTTCTGAAGACCCATTTTTATATTCACGAGGTATCGAATTACGCACACTGGTGGTAGCGCACCGTTTGGAATGTTGCTATCGCAGTACTTTGTCAGTATCGGAACAGCACGAGCACGTACATGCACGCTGTTCAACTTAAATGTTTGCACACCCTTAACATAGTGACCTTGCAAACACCCGTCTTATTTGTCACCCTTGACATGACCCAGGGATGGGCATCTTTCACATGGACCAATGTGATGTGTGAAGGGGAGAGGACAGTCCAGTATGTTAGTTAAAGGTTCTTTTTTTCCACTAAGACCCATTTCTTTCCTCTGGTATGTAGGGTGCCTCTGAGAAGGACATCGTGCACTCTGGGCTAGCTTACACCATGGAGAGATCTTCCCGGGTAAGGACACACGCGATATGATATTTGCCCAAATATCATATTTGAAGTTTGTTTGAATATATTCGAATATTAATATTAATAAACAAATATTTATTAATAATATTTATTAATAATATTTGGACCATTAAATGCCTTCAGTAAGACCTGGATTGGGCTTCGCAAGGTTTGTTTACCGCGTTGCTATGGTTACCGGTCTCGCGTGTTCCAACGGTTTATTAGGTTTCTAATAAATCGCTGTCTAATCAATACTTCATTCACTGTCTCTTCCGTGGTCATTACAATATTATGAATAGACTGCGTCGGGTTCTCCGACTTCTCTCCCTCTTGGCCTGCGCGTAACAGTTTCGAATATTAAGGGCTGCCTAATATTCGTTCGAATTTTGATTTATTTTTTGATATTCTAATTATATTCGAATAACGAAGTTCGGAGTCCAAGCCCTAACACATCACAGTCTAAACCAGTTTAGCTATTCAAAGGACAAATGCGCTAAATGACATGACGTCCGTGGTCGTTGGTGAGGTTCAGATAACCCGACGACGACAGGCCCAGGCCGGGCCGTACTAGTCACGGGTTTTTACGGAAATGTTATCTTAGAATAGGGGCCGCAAGGTTGCCTCACCCTAAATGCTCCCAAAGAGCTGGATGTTGGCTTGCATGGTTGACTCCGACGGCGTGTGAATGGGTGAATGTGTGCATGAATGTGTGAATGTCAGGCAATATCGTGAAGCTATTTGGATAAAAGCGCTATATATATATATATATATATAAATGCAGTCCATTTACAATTGATCATGGCGGTTTTTTGTGATGGGTTTCTGAACGTTTGTATGCTTTTGCAGCAAATCATGCGCACGGCCAGCAAGTACAACCTGGGCCTGGACCTCCGGACGGCGGCCTACGTCAACGCCATCGAGAAGGTGTTCAAGGTCTACAGCGAGGCGGGGCTTACCTTCACCTAAACGGCCGATCGCGCTCCACCTCCCGCCGACGAGATCGCGTTCCCCATTTCGCCCTCTTAGTCGTCATCATCATCAGTGCCGCCCAAACCCAAACCATCCCCCCCCCCCCCGCGCGCCTCGCCGCCCTGAAGAACATATCTGAGTTTACATGGTGGACGTCTGTTCCTCTGTCTATCTGTCCCCCTTCGTGCCGTAACACAAAGAACCACAATTCTGTTCTGGTTTTTGAAGATCTTATTTTATATATACGAAGCAAAAAGAAGTCCAGCTGCGCTAAATGTTGCTATCGCAGCAGTCAGTTCATTCGTGGGCGTGTTCATCCCTGTTCAATTTTTTTTTTGTATTTTGTTTGGTGCCATTCCGCCAGAGCATAAGATGCCTTAGTTCAGAATGAATTCCCGTGGTTTATACAAAGTTGTATTGTCTATATGTCACACCAGATACAGGTTAGAGAAGGTGGGTTTAAGATACTGGGCCAGAGGGGGAGTGTGTCAAATTTTGAGTTTTATTTTAAATTCCTATAAATGTTAACGTTTTTCAACGCATGCTTCCCCCCCCCCCCACTGCCGGGGTTCGCTATCAGTTATGCTCTGTTCCAGTATACCCTGTTTTGTAAGACTGTTAGTCTGTGGCTAAGACAGACAGACAAAGGTTGTGAGAGAAGGAGTGATGAGTGATGATGTTCACTGTGACAGTAGTTGTTCAAATGGTCCGCTTCCCACCGTCCACGTTCTGGCGCTACACAAATGACCTTCATGTTTTTGTCTCTATGTTGAAAACCAATAAAACAGAATGAAAAACACAAATGCGGTGCCTGTGGTTGATTCAGCTTCAAATTATGAAGGATTTTCATTTTCATCTCTATAACAATTCAGTGCCGCCATTTGGAACACCGCAGTATGTAGATCAAAGTTCCATACTTATGTTACTTAGTAATGGGGACATATGAGTAGATTATCGGAATACAAGTTAGTAATTCATTCCTTGCACAGCTCCGATAGCTTCTCTACGCCCGCCGCCAGATCAACTACATCTTTTGTCATGGATATCCCCTTCTCTATCCCCTTCATCACGTTCTCCAATGAAAAGGACTTGCACCTACAATTAAAAACACACACACACACACAGCTTAGATAATCCCCTAGTGAAACGAATATTTGATGGATGTATATACAGTAATTTCACGAAAAAAAGCAAAAAAATAAATTTGTTCTTAATGAATATATACATTATATGTCTTCTTATCCAAGTTGTTCAGAAGTCCAAACAATTTGAATTAATGTAAAGATGAATATTTACGTATCAATATATGGGTAAATATATTTTTACTTGTGTGTTGTAGGGATTTTTCTGAATTTCATTTATCTAGAGTCAATTCTACATTAATCTGCAATCTACCGCCAAAGCATCCCAGTCTGGGAATAGCAGAGAAAAACAGTTGGAAAGGCATGATCGAGACAAACGTCACCTTTGCCCTTTTCTTAAGCCTCTTTCGGCTTTGCTGCTTTATCCTCTTTCGGTTTTGCTGTTTTACCCTTTTTCGGTTTTGCTGCTTTAGTTGGAAAATCATAGACAGGGAAATATCATGATACAACAACACAGAATCAGAATGATCAAATATTCCAAGTTGAAGATGTGCATCTCTATCAAAGATGTTCTCCAACACTCTCATATACTCAATATGCTCATATTCAAGAACCGGACATCTAGAAACAATCAGGAGGTTCATGTGTATGCATGATGGACATACCGGTTATTTTGAAATAAAAAATTATAAAATAAAACCACAAACCATTGGCACCCATGCCTGTTGAGCTGCTGTGGTCCATGATTAGTCAATGTTTGGGTTGTGCATGGCAAAGGGTTTTATATGAGCAAGCCTCAAGAACTACGTCCCCCCTCGACACACACACACACACACACACACACACATACACATACATACATGGTACATGGAACCACACCCACAACACCTGCAACCACACATGTGAATGCTTTTTGAGACCACATATGCAATTGCGGGTCTGCAGGGGTCTCTTGAACGATATGTGCAATGTGCAACGACAGAAGAACAATTTTCATTCTTTAATGAAATGTATTGTATAACCAGTTACAAACCCATCACTTGTCGCTAAGACACATTTCTTGGGTATAGGCTGACACCATGGAGAGATCTGATTAGGACACACACGCTGCACATTCAAAACAAGTTTCCCGACAACAGAAGTTGTCGGGAATTGATGAGCTCAGAGGATTATGGAACTGGTTCTCAACTTGAACCGGTTCGGGTTCCAATCTCTGGTGAATTGTGGAGGAAGATAGCACAGCCCCCAGCCTCCAGTTAATGACAGGACACCAGTGTATCACCCGATAATAACTATTATAGAGGCGGTGTACCCCTGATGGTTTATCTAACGTTTATGCTCTGTTCCAGTATACTCTGCTTTGTAAGACTGTCTGTGGCTTAAACAGACAGACAGACAGACAGACAGACAGAGGGTGTGAGAGAAGGTGAGTGATGTTCACTGTGACAGTAGTTGTTCAAATGGTCCGCTTCCCACCGTCCACGTTCTGGCGCTACACAAATGACCTTCATGTTTTTGTCTCTTTGTTGAAAACCAATAAAGCAGAATGAAAAACACGAAGAGCCTGTT